>NW_026862995.1:0-8998 GCF_026571515.1 Ruditapes philippinarum
TTTTGGTGAATTTTCAGTGGGCGACTGGGCGACTGGGCGAGCGGGCGCATGCTATTTCTTTTGTGGGTAACGCTTCCTACATGTTTTACTGAATATTTTATCAAAGTATTGTCTTGAAATTTCCTGTCAATGTTTTCATCCATAGTTAAGGCTTAAATAAGACCCTATACGTTTCTTTTAATAAAGATGTTGTCTATAGAGAAATAAAATTAGTAACATTTTATTTAATACTTCCAATTTACTTAACTATAATGCTAATAATAAAGTGTTTTTCTTTTACATTTTACAATTGATTTGTTTGGCGCATCTCTATTGTAAAAGCATTTGTTTTTGAATGTGACTCAAAAATGATTTTCAATTTAAGTGTTTATATAATATACTTATATAAAATGTTGATTTATTAGTTACATGTTTATATTAAGAGTTTTACGAACATATTTTCAGTTATTTTGCTATCTGCAGTTTTATCATAAATTAAAATTACGAGAAAGACTGTATTTTTAAGGGTAACGTATATTTTATTAAACTAAATGATTGTATCAATTATTGCAAAAATATGCATTACCTGTAATACCAATTTAGTGCGCTTGACGTTATTAATAACTGAGCTAAGATCCGGACCGACGCGTTAAGCATAAAGCTGAATCATCTTTTAAACGATGTTAAATATTATTTTATGTTTAATTTTAAGGTTCAAAAAGTGAATAAATGTAAAAAAATGCTCGTATTTCAAAGTATTATTTCAGGCAGCTTCGAAAATATAAATTTGTCTATTGAAGTAAATCAAAGCATAGGCATAACAAATATATACGTTTTTACAATGCTTTTTTCACTATTAAATCGTACAACTGAGAACAAACTATGGTTTAAACAAAAGTATGCAACAACTAGTTAACTTTATAACTTACAATACTTCATTTTGTAGCAATCATTGTCTACTACTTATCAAGATGATGAGAGATAAAAATGTCGTTTTTCAGTTAAAGAGTGTATGATTGATTGTCATTAGTGTTTATTTAAGCATGCAAGTGATGATTCGGTTCCTATCTTGCATATTTCTTTAAGAAGTTTAAAAAGTTTTAGGTAAGAGAATTAAATATCACTGTTCTCTGTCTTCTTTTATTATAAAATAAGTGTATAAGTATATAAGTGCTGCGTATATTTTAGATACCTATCTTTTTGACATGACGGGACTTGAAATAATTTTTCAAGATAAATGTTCAATTTGATTAAGGTCTAGATAAATAACGTGTGTGCAAAATTTCAGATCATTCACTAACTCCGTTTTTCCAGAATATTAATTCTAATTGTGGAAAATGATCCAAAATTGAAAAGTGTTGCAAATTGGGCTAAGAATGACACGAAATTAAGATTTTAAATTATTTCTGAGTATATTTTTATTATCATTTGCATACCTCACTTTTTTAAGTGTCGCAGTTGAACTATAAAGAAATTTAAATTTTATGCGTTTAGTCTTTTGGACATCAGAGGAGTACCATTAAGACATTGATGCATTTTAGATGACTGCCATCTATAAACAGGCTGATTCAATCCAAACCTGCAATATTTGTAACAATGTTGTGTTGGCCGATGTGTTTCAACTTTTTACTTATTTACTATATCGTAGTTTATGAATGTGAAATACAGTTAGAGAAAGAGACTTTTAAAATTCTTACTCAAACATTTTGTCATCCGGTGAACACATTTAAAGTTCTTTAAGAAGTTAAGTTTTGCTTTGTTTCTAAACTGATGTTTTAAAAGCTGTTTTACCTTTAAATTTATTTTTTTTAACTTCAGAATTTTAAAAAAATGTATTTTTAAAAAAAATGTGGTTTTTTTTTTAAATTCCAAGAAAACCCTTTTTACTTTAAATAAATAAAAATTTCGGGAAGAGTAATTTAGTAATTTTAAATTTTATACGCTTGAAAATAAAACCCTTTAAAAAGATCTAACAAAGTTTTAAAATTTTAACATTTTTGGGGTTTTAAAAATCTAATTTAAAAGTTTCAATAAAAACATTAAACCCCCCGGAAGGGAAACAAATTTTAAACACAGCCCCCAACACTCCTTTTTTAAAAATTTTTTTTCAAATATTAAATCGACAACTTTAGGAAAAAACTATGGTTTTTAAACAAAAGGGATGCCCCAAAAATTATTAAAATGAAAAATTACAAACTTCATTAAAATAGCAACATTGTCACTACTTATCAAGATACTTAAAATAAAAATTCGTTTTTTTAAATTTTAAAGGTATGAGGGGTTGGGGCCCTTTAGGTTTATTTTAGCATGCCAAGTGAAATTCGGTTTTTATCTTGCTTAACTTATTAAATTTAGTTTAAAAAAAATTTGGTTAAAAGAAATTTAAATATCACTGTTCTCTTTCTTTTTTTATTATAAAAAAGTGTTCGGGGGAAAAAAAAACAAAGCAATCCCATAAAAATTTTAAAAATTATTATATTAAATATTTGGGGATCAAAAAACCTTTTTTGGGGGAACTTTTTCCATAAGTTTTTATCTATGTTTAAACTAAAATTTGAAAACTTTAAAAGGAAAAATTTTTGAAAACGGAATTTTAAATTCAAAATCTAAAAACCATTTTTAAATTTGGGTTTGGGAATCTTTTTGGGGTTTTTTTTTAAAATTTAAAATTTTCTCTTTAGTTTTTTCCCAACTAAATTAGATATATGAACATTTATCACAAAGAATGGAAATCTATTGTAAAACCAGCAACATATCATTAGCATGCACTCATCATGACTACAGAAAGGCAAATAATATGAAATATTTATAATAAGTTATGTTCTGTTATCATATAGTATGATGAAGAGAAATATATAGGTAAAAGAATATTTCAGGTTTTAATTTTTTCCATAGAAGATTTTTGTTTTGTTTTGCATGTTGATTTTGTACGTGTAATTTGCTACTTACACTGCATTTTTCAAAATAGTATTGTGCTGCAAATACCTTAAAAATATGTTCACGATTAAATGTATCCACTTATACATGGCGAAAAAAAATCATTTTGCAAACAAGAATGTAATCTCAAAAAGCTCGGACTGCGATCTTTTTACCTGATTTGTGTAGTTAATATAGAACACCGACATGCAAGAAAACTAATCTGGAAAGAAATACGAGGCGAATGAGAGAAAATAATAAAGAATTCTATATATGAGCAGACAATTTCGTAATAAATATCTACTGCACCATATGATATTCCTAAATGATGCATTTTTACATCACCAACGTATGCCAGCAGCTGCGTATATTTTAGATACCTATCTTTTTGACATGACGGGACTTGAAATAATTTTTCAAGATAAATGTTCAATTTGATTAAGGTCTAGATAAATAACTTGTGTGCAAAATTTCAGATCATTCACTAACTCCGTTTTTCAAGAATATAAATTTTAATTGTGGGAAATGATCCAAAATTGAAAAGCGTTGCAAATTGGGCTAAGAATGACACGAAATTAAGATTTTAAATTATTTCTGAGTATATTTTTATTATCATTTGCATACCTCACTTTTTAAGTGTCGCAGTTGAACTATAAAGAAATTTAAATTTTATGCGTTTAGTCTTTTGGACATCAGAGGAGTACCATTAAGACATTGATGCATTTTAGATGACTGCCATCTATAAACAGGCCGATTCAATCCAAACCTGCACTATTTGTAACAATGTTGTGTTGGCCGATGTGTTTCAACTTTTTACTTATTTACTATATCGTAGTTTATGAATGTGAAATACAGTTAGATAAAGAGACTGTTAAAATTCTTACTCAAACATTTTGTCATCCGGTGAACACATTTAAAGTTCTTTAAGAAGTTAAGTTTTGCTTTGTTTCTAAACTGATGTTTTAAAAGCTGTTCCACTTTAAGTCATTTTTGTAACTTCAGAATTTAAACAAATGTATTAAAAATAATGTGTTTTTTTTATAAATTCCAATGCAAAACCTTGTACTCATATAAATAAAAATTGTTCGGGAAGAGTATGTCAGTATTATGATTATATGTAGCTAGTAAATATATAACAATTGAATAGATCTAGCAAAGATTGTAAATTACAACTTTTCTGCAGTTATATAATCTAATTTGAACGTTAGCAATAAATACGATGAAAGACACCGGAGGCATAACAAATATATCACAGTCACAACACTCGTTTTTTGACAATGCTTTTTTTCACTATTAAATCGTACAACTGAGAAATAACTATGGTTTAAACAAAAGTATGCAACAACTTATTAACTGTATAACTTACAATACTTCATTATATAGCAATCATTGTCTACTACTTATCAAGATGACTTGAGATAAAAATGTCGTTTTTCAGTTTAAGAGTGTATGATTGATTGTCATTAGTGTTTATTTCAGCATACAAGTGATGATTCGGTTCCTATCTTGCTTATTTCTTATTACTTTATGTTTAAAAAGTTTTAGGTAAGAGAATTAAATATCACTGTTCTCATAAAATAAGTGTATAAGTATATAAGTGCTGCGTATATTTTAGATACCCATCTTTTTGACATGACGGGACTTGAAATAATTTTTCAAGATAAATGTTCAATTTGATTAAGGTCTAGATAAATAACTTGTGTGCAAAATTTCAGATCATTCGCTAACTCCGTTTTTCCAGAATATTAATTCTAATTTTGGGAAATGATCCAAAATTGAAAAGCGATGAAAATTGGGCTAAGAATGACACGAAATTAAGATTTAAAATTATTTCTGAGTATATTTTTATTATCATTTGCATACCTCACTTTTTAAGTGTCGAAGCTGAACTGTAAAGAAATTTAAATTTTATTCGTTTAGTCTTTTGGACATCAGAGGAGTACCATTAAGACGTTGATGCATTTTAGATGACTGCCATTCATAAACAGGCTGATTCAAACCAAACCTGCAATATTTGTAACAATGTTGTGTTGGTCGATGTGTTTCAACTTTTTACTTATTTACTATCTCGTAAATTATGAATATGAAATACAGTTAGGGAAAGAGACTGTTAAAATTCTTATTCAAACATTTTGTCATCCGGTGAACACATTTAAAGTTCTTTAAGGAGTTAAAGTTTGCTTTGTTTCTAAACAGCTGTTCCACTTTAAGTCATTTTTGTTACTTCAGAATTTAAACAAATGTATTAAAAATAATGTGTTCTTTTATAAATTCGAATGCAAAACCTTGTACTCATATAAATAAAGATTGTTCGGGAAGGGTATGTCAGTATTATGATTATATATCGCTAGTAAATATATAACGCTTGAATAGATCTAGCAAAGAATGTAAATTTCAACATTTCTGCTGTTATATAATCTAACTTGAACGTAGCAATAAATACGATGAAACACACCGGACTACTGATATTTCAATCATTATAAATATTGAACTGCACAATAATTTTATTATTTCAATAGTAAACAGTTAAGAAAGTTCCTCTACTTTATTGTTTGTGCAGTGAGCAAATGAAATAAGAAAATAAGTTGTCCATTCACAGCTGGTTATCAGACTGAGTGAAACTACAAACAACAAGCCAATAGACCATTGTCTTATTTATGTTTACAATTAAATGTTTCTCGGATTATATAAGTAAAGAAATAAAGTAAAGAGATTTCCTGGCAGATATTTGTACTCGTATATCAGTCTGTCATTCCTTTAAAGTAAATAATCTTAGATCAATTTGGTAATCTTCTTATGCTAATGATAACAGTAGAAACATTAAGTTTTGAGTCTGCTCGCAAATAAGTACTTCAGGTTAGAAAAGAACAAAAAATATGTGTGATTTTACAGAGTATATAATCTACAATACGTTTTGATGGACATAATAATTATAATATATTCTTACTGATATAGATAAAAAGAGAGAAAATGACATTTATGCAAAAGGTTTGTCTGTGTATAATATTAGGATAATGAAAAATGTCTATAAATGACATGATTACCCAAGACGAAACAATATTTGCCTACAAGCTGAAGCAACATATATTTTTAGATTTTGTTGTTAAATTAATACATTTTTTATTATAATATCAGTAACACTTTTTTGTTTTACTCGAATATATTAAAGTTTACCGTTCATAAATTTCATTAAACATTGTATATGTGTCACACAGGTAAAAAAACTAATTCGAAAATGTTGTAATGTTTATGCGACTGCATGGATAGCTTACTCGGTAAAGTTGTGTTTTCCGAAGGTCCCGGGTTCAAGTCTCGGTCATGCTAAACCTTTTTCTCACCCATTGACATCTGGCAGTCATTATTGTATGTAGCACTGGGACAATTCACATTGTTCTTTCGTGAGCGTTAAAAATCGAGAAGGAATTTCAATTTTATGGAGTATTTCACAAGAATAAAATTAAGCGACCAGGTGGCTCAGTCTACAGAACTGCGAAACGGCGTTTCGGAGGTGTTGTATTCAAGTCTTCCTCACACTGCATATGAGCCGCGCCATGACAAAACCAACATAATGGGTTTGCGACCAGCATGGATCCAGACCAGCCTGCGCATCCGCGCAGTCTGATCAGGATCCATGCTGTTCGTTTACAAAGTCTATAACAAGTAGAGAAACTGATAGCGAACAGCATGGATCCTGATCAGACTGCGCGGATGCTGGTCGCAAACCCATTATGTTGGTTTTGTCGTGACGCGGCTCATATTATTTCTTACTCTGTGTAGTATAGTGTGTCTTAACATTATTGCAATCATACTTTGTATATATTTGATACCAGGAAGGAGCATGTATATATCAGCAACATAACCTACCTTGTAACATGACAAATCATCATCTTATATTATGTCACGTTACTTGACTCATCTTTTTCTTGCATGCCGCCTGAACTGCACAATTCGTTAGATGATTAAGTCAGTATTTATTATTGGATAGATCTTATATGTCTGAAAGATTATTACATGTATTAGTATTTGTCAAGTGTTTTGTCAGCTGCAATAAAGATAAATTGGTGACAAAGGCGAGATATACCTCACTGAGCAAAAATAATTGACCATTCGTTTGTACACGTGTTTTTCAGGACTTTTATGTTCCATGTACGTTCATTAACTTATCGCTTATGCTAAAGATCTTATCCAAATTTTTCAAGTATTCTTGTTGCTTTTCTGTCTTGTTTCAATTTCGTATCATCTGTGATACTTTGATCCTGTATTAATGTGTTTTAAAGCATATGATACATACAATCTTATTCTTAAATTGATCTGCTTTACCATAATAGCTTTCGTTCAAATTTAACTCTTATTTGAAGAACTTTGTGAAGTTTTACTTCGATTAAAGACACGTTATGCCTTAGAAACAAATCAAATTCTTAAGAAAGGAAAAACATGAATTTTATTATGTTTAAATAATGGTTTGAGAGAATTTTAGATGCTTGTTACCTGAAGGAGGTAGCGATAAATATGACATACTTTGTTATACGAATAGAAAAATGTAAACAAAAGTAGTATTTTCACTTCTGTACAAAATATTTATTCTTTATAACTACCGAAAAGGCAACATATTAAAAAGATGGTTCAGGTTATTGGCTAATGGGTAACTCTTTGGATACTGTAAAAGTACACCAAAATCCAAAAGCTTTTAAAAAATAAATATAAAAGCATTTTAGAGCATAATGTGCCTTTAAGATAGAAATAAGCATAAATGTAATATGTTAACTAGAAAACTAGATCGATTTTCACCAATACATTGTATTTAAAGGCAAAATAGAGTAAATATTCGGATAGATACGACTACTTTGAATAATGATTGATATTAAAATCAAATGAAAGAAACAGTTGTTTTACTTCTGACAAATGATAGTAATTGCGACTTATTGTAGACTAAATCATTTTGTAACTTCTAATTTTACATGAAATTGTATTATTTCTCATTTTACTGCAGTCAATCATGTTGCATGTTAAGCTTAAACCCCGTAACGTAATACCGAGTTAAAGAGTATATGTTATACATATAACATTAAATGATTGTCTTGACACGCACGTCACGAATAGTAAAACTTGGGAAATGTAAACTTTGAAAGGAGTGACATATTGGTTAACTTTTCCGCTTAGTTCAAATGACATCTTAACTTTGAAAAAAAATAAAACATGAAACTATAAATTGAAGTAGATTGATTATATACTAAGCGTTTAATTAAGTTGTTATTTTAATTTATCTGTACTTACGGTAGTTTAGTTGAACAAACGGTTTTCAAACAAGACTAAAATAGCTAAAAGCACGCAGAATATAATCACAACAATTTTGTTTAAAATATCTTAAACTTTCAATAATTCAATTTTATTTTTTATTGTATTCATTAATAAGTTGGCTAAAGATGTTTGTTCCGAGAAAACAAGCTATGTTCTTGCAGAAATTAATGTAGCCAGAATTCTCAACTGACAGAAATTTGAAGGAAACAATGGTGTTTGCGTCTAAATGGATTCACAATTAGCGATACAACAGATATAAATGTGTCTGATCTATAAATGTGTTTATCTTAAACGTATAGTATGTAGAATTATGTAAGTAATGAAGTAAATCAGAGATTATAGGCAGATTTATTGGCATTTTATCATGCAGGTGTCGTGGAACTTACTCACAATTATCGATAACGTCTATGATGTAAAGAGTCTCCAGTTAATTTGTTAATGATGTGGGTGGTTATATTTTGTAAACAGAAATAGAATTACACATGCAGTGGCGTAGCAAACCCGAGGCAAACTACTGGGGTCCGGAGGGCATTCTCCTCCGGAATTATTCTTTATACCTAGACCGTCGCTAGTGTGTTTTGGAGCAGTCTGGGAAGAGCTTTTTGTAATTCTGAATCTAATATTATCTCTATAACATTTTAGTAAATTATACATTTATATTCTGGAAAACAAATATGTTCTTGACAATACATTTGGAATACATTTTATTTAATTTATCTATTAGCTCTGGTTCACAGTTTCAAGAAAAGACCAAGGGAATTTTTTTGGGTTTCCAAACCCCATACTCAAAAACACAATTTTTTAT
>NW_026862996.1:0-38208 GCF_026571515.1 Ruditapes philippinarum
AATTTCTTTGTTAACATGAAGTACAGAGACAAGTAGACGTTACTGGTGCTGTTGTGTTGAGGGAAAAAAACCTTTAAAAGTATCTATTTTCTTCAGAAATGAACTTTTCTACATAGCTGCATCTTCGATTATTTTCTGTTTAGATCATGCACCTAAACAAATCGTATATTTACAAATTTCGCTGACTTAAAGTCGGTGGCATCAGTTCTTAAGTAAGCGTAGTGTAATTAGTTTGTGATAAACTGGTAAGAATATGCCTGATAGATGTCTTTTATGTAACTGGTCTCTTCCTTTATATACCGAATAAAAAGCGAACTAGAAAATTCATACACGTGCAAATAATAATAATTCATGTAAGCTGTTTAAGGAATAATATTTGAGACATTTTCATCTTGAATTCACGTGCATTTCATCGTTATTGATATATAATTAAGTCTCATTGATATTATAATCTATTTAGTTATTTTATCAAGTAGACATTTTATGTGATGTATATATGAAGAGATATTTTTCTAGATATCCTATTTGAAGAGACATGATGTAACATTGTTATTTATACATGTACTCGTATATGCCGATGATACCTTAAAATGACATATACATGTATTAATCAACTGTGTCCAACCTTAAAGCGTGGATATAGGTAAAATACCGGTAGCTAACGATCCGCTAAACACAATAAGCAAATTATTGAAAATCTTGATTGGTTGATAATATATAAATCAACATGGCAGCTTTCTTAAATTTTTCTAAAATGCACTGCAGAAATGACCCTTACTGTTTTCTTATGTACGGGATAGAAAATGTATATTTCAGGTCTAAATGTCAGACATATTTTGCATTAACCGTTCTAAATGTCACTTGAACGGGAGCAAAATGTATATTGCAGATTAAACGATAAACCTATTGAATTATGCTTTTGCTTCGTTAATAAAATTAAAAATTAACATTTCTTTTGTTTGTATTTATTTTATTTATTCGGTTTTGTTTTGCATTTCTGTTTTCAATATTGTCACGTAACTATATCATTATCTTTTATTTAATTCGAAAATATTAATATACTATTAAAACTTTTATTTTATGACGTGCTTCATTCATTCATTCATTCAGTCAGTCATTCAGTCAGTCAGTCAGTCAGTCAGTCAATCAATCAATCAATCAATCAATCTGAACTCTTTCTTATTTCCGCAACAAAAGTGTCCGCTGATTGGTCAATTCCTGCTAGCATTTGAGTTGTTTACAATTTAAAATTTTCTTATTCATTATGTTTCAAAACTGGTTGACTTACCAATCTAACAATATCATTGGTGATCTTGCATCACAAAATAAAGAGTTGTTTTAGAGTTTGACATCTAACCCAATTTTTTTTTCAATTTATTTACAAAATGCACAAGTCCCACAATAGCGGGAAACATCAGCAGTATACATACATAAACATTATACAAATACATAATGGAAAACGGCTATATTACATTCTTAGGATAATAGTAATATATAGTTACAATTTGGTGAGAAAAAAATATATATTAAGTTAACATATTTAGTATGATTAATGGATCAAATAGAATGTTTACACCTTTCATAATAACCTGAACAAAACGAAACGAAAGCGTATCGAAAAAAAAAACTAACACGAAAGATGTCCAGGTTATAAACAGGTTCTTACAATTTAACATTCATTTCAGTAATAAAACAGAAAGTTTCATATTTGAATCTTAGATTTGCATGAGAAAAAAATAAAATGTGCGCAACGTACTTATAGCATAAAGATCGTAATTTAATACTTATTGTAACAGTGTGAAATTATATATATCATACATATAGCCGAGACTATAGTATTTCAAATATCTTAAGATATTCTACTTTTCAAATTTCAACAAAGGTGATTGATTACATGTTGCATAATTTTAACATTTTTATGAAAGAGATAGAGACTTATATTTAGTACGTATAACAAAGAAACAAATTTTCTTTTAAATAATTCAAATGTCAAATAAATAAATATATTTACATGCTTTACTCAATATATAATGATTAATTTTGTATATTTAACAATATAAGTTTAATCTTTCATGATACACAAGAAAAGAAAAATATTGCAATATATTTGCAGCATAAAGAGCATTTTTGTCAGTAATGTCATTTCAGAAAAATAGTAAACATTCTAAAATTTCTAGAAATGTAGTATTTTAATGTTTCACAATGTAACATATAAGTTTCAGTGAACCTTTCATAAACAGCCAATGGGAACTATGTGAATATAAATTACAGAATATACTGTTTTTAAACAGAAATCATCAAGATCTAATACATATACATGGTATATAAGTATCTTGACATGTTTCATCTACCAATACCTTAATCTACAGTGTACATAACATAGACAATATATGTAACATAGAGAATAATCAAGAAAAAACAAAATATTGCATAATTTTATTACAACAGATACTTAAAGTTTCTAACTTAGCCATCGATTACCTTTAACTTAGAGAAGCTAACACTATAAATATTTTTTTACTTATTAAAAAGAAATAGAAAATTTAATTTACAAATACAATATATATATTTCAAATTTCTAAACTATTACTTATTTTGTTTTGCAAATAATATATAGTTTGATAAATTTAACAGTTGTCTTCTGTTAGCTGGGAACATCAGTCGAATTATTAAGAGCTGAGCACTTTCTCGATAAATTGGGCATACAAGAAGAAAATGATAATCATCTTCAACGATATTATCTTGGTTGCAAAATTTAAAATGATCAAAAGCGCAGATATTCACTATTTAGGTGACATTAGCACGGTTAATGCAAAATTATCTGACCAAATACTTTTCCATCCCGTAAATAAAAACAGTTAGGGCAAAATTCCTGTTCTGCAATTTTGAAAACTTTATAAGAAATATCTATGTTTTAGTAACCTGTATTTTTTTTAAAGATTATGTTGATTTCTGTATTATAAGCCAATAACGAACTTCAATTTACTGTTGTTGTGTTTGTGTATTACGGATCGTTAGCTATGACAGAGTGGATTAATGTATGTCATTTGTAAGGTATCATCGTCGTATATAAATAGTAATGTTACATCTTGTCTTCAAATAGATATCTAGAAAGATGTCTATAACAGTAGACTACCCAATAAACAAACACGAGTTTTCTTTAAAATATGAAATAAAACACTTGTAGTAATGCCATTTACTTTTAACAATTAAATAAAGTACAACTGCTAAGCCAATCGGAACGTTCTCGGCTATTATCTTATCTATAATAACCTCTAATGAAATCATTTATGTATCTTTTTATGACATTCACACTTTATCTTTGCATATCGTGGCTAATTCCTTAAGAAAAAATGTTAAAATCGCTAAAAAGACACTTAAAAAAATAGTTGCCTTGACTGGGATTTGAACACAAAACCTCTTACTTCCTAAACGAGCATATTACCCCTGGATCACGGGGAAGTTATAAGAAAAAAGTCTGAAACAAACCAAATGATTTCTATTAGGGTTCGTAATCCTTATTAAT
Organism: Ruditapes philippinarum; assembly: GCF_026571515.1. Classification (NCBI taxonomy): domain Eukaryota; kingdom Metazoa; phylum Mollusca; class Bivalvia; order Venerida; family Veneridae; genus Ruditapes; species Ruditapes philippinarum. The sequence goes on from NW_026862996.1 coordinate 3,527, forward strand.
TTCGAAACATTTTGTTCACGGTAAACCGGGTCGGTAAACATGTTGTTTAACACTGATGTAAATAATTTTGCGAAAATCTTCCGACATGCATATAATATTTCACTACTCACTACTGAATGCGTTATAATTCCTTGGATACTTGTAACAAAATAAAAATATTTCTTTCTTTTACATCGCTAGTTTTAAGCTGTTTTGAGAACTACTTTTTGTTGTTAAGATTGTCCTGATCTGCGATCAGAAAATACAAAAAACCGGTCAGATACGAAATGTTAACATGCATTAAATGTAGTGAAATCGGTCACTTAAAACGCATGCGTCAAAGTGGCCTACAGGGAGCCGACAATGACAGTAAACGACAATACAATACAAAATTATACAATACAAAATAATACATAACTATACAATTTACAATACTGCATCTGAGACACTGTATTGCTAATAAAGCAAGATACAACGAAAGCTTAAACGATAAAACGATGGGGGACTTTTGAATCCCTTAGAGTTAAGTAAATATACGCGTTATGGGGATTATTTACAGTTTAAGTGTACGCTTCAAAAATATGTTTCAGGTGAACGTATACAGATTAGTTCCATATGGATAACGATAACGTATTTTTTCAAGTATAAACGATTACATGATCTAAAGAGTAACGAATACGAATTGAATGAAAGGTTGATATATTCAGCCGAATTCTGAATAGGTATCTAGAAAATATGCTGCGTAATTCATATACAGTTATACAAGTTGAATTTTTCCTGTTACTTTCATTCTTTAAAACACAAACAAAAAAGTATAATCGCTGCCATGCAATAATAAATTCCTTTTAAATTCATACAAATATGTGCACGTGTTGTTAATGCCCTGTCTAAATACGGAGACGAATGACAAAAAGAAGAATTGTTAAAGCGACATATATCAGCAGTTTAACACCGATCCAATACGATTGAGCAAAAATAACGACATAATTCGTTACATGTGGTGAAAGTATTAACAGACCCAAAAGAAGTTCAAACGATACAGTTTTTAACATTGTGATAAAACAGAGTTTCACATGTACAGTAGTGGAAGCTTAACAGAAAGCTTAAATAGTTATACAAAGCTTTTTTAACACTTTAGTCTTTTTTAAGATGTAGAATAGAATGATAACCGGTCCAGAATATGTAAGTTATGGAGGGAAGGTTCCAATGAAATATTTTCTGATAATATTAACAAGGTAGATGTTGACAATGTCTACAGCAACTTATTAAGCTTAGTGAAAGTAACCCAGGCCACTCAAGCAGATATTGACAACAATTGTAAATAACATTAATGACATCTTTCAAAATTGCCTGTGAAAAATACTTTTGGTTTAAAATACCAACTATTTCACATGGTAAAAATCAAAAAGAAACCATGGTTTAATGCTACTTGTAGAATATGAGAAATAAATACCAACAAATGCTAGAAGAAAACTGTATAACAGAATATAAAAATATAGAAACCAAAAATAACTTAAAACAAGTAAGTAAAGAATAATAAATCATCAATTTCAGAAGTGTTAACTTATTATAAACAAAATAAAAAACTTTTTTTTTAAGAAAATTCCCAATTTTAAAATTTAGTAAAACCCTTCGGGAAAAAATTTTAATTCTTGATAGGGAAACCCAAACAGAAAGCCCCCTCTTTAGAAAAACTGTATACATTTTTAAAGAAAAAATGAAAATTCTTTTGAAAAGAAATTTGAAAAATTGAAGTTGAATTTTTCACCAAATGAAAATGATGAAATAAACCCTCCCAAATAACAGGGGGAAAAATTTTCTGAAAGCACTCTAAAAAATAAAAAAAGCCCTGTTTTGAAAATTTTTAAATTAAATGAAAAAAAAAAAGTACAATTGACTGTAGGTTGGCCTATTTTTTGTAAAATTTTAATTTTTATATTGGAACACCATTAAACCCAAAAGAAAAAGGAAACCCCAAGTGGAACTTTATTCCTATTATAAGCAAAAAGGGGGAAAAAAAAATCCCTAAAAATTAAAAGGCCCAATTAAAACTTTTAAGCTGTGTTTGGTAAATTATTTACAGCTATTATAAATAGTGAAGATTGAATAAAGTAGTGAAGAAAAAACAATATTATTAAAAACTGTCAGGCTGGTTTTAGACAGAATCATTCAACTATAGATAACCTTTTGTTCTACAATGTCTCACAGATTTACTTAAAGCAAATAAAAAAAAGCTATGTTGTGCATTTATTGACTTCAAAACAAGCCTTTGATTCAGTTTGGAGACAAGGACTGTGGTTTAAACTTTTAAAATATGGCATAAATGGTAAATGTTTTGACCTGATTAAAAGTATGTATGCAAACATTAAAATCAAGAATTGTTACAAAAAATGGTAATTCTCTATTTCTTTAATTGTTTAAAAGGTGTAAGACAAGGAGAAAATTTGTCTCCTCTCCTCTTTTCATTATTTTTGAATGATTTAGAAGAGTTTTTGTGTGAAAAAAGAGCAAAAGGTGTAAATAGTGTTGCTCAATGTGAAGGTTTTTATCAATTTTTACAAATATTTATAATTCCTTTATGCAGATGATACTGTTATAGGTTAGTGAAAATGAAACAGACTTACAGAATAGTTTGAATATTTTTGAGAAATATTGTTTTAAAAGTGGAAATTAACTGTTAATGTTAGCAAAAACCAAAATATTATTAGTGGGTACAAGGAAAAAGAATTATAATATAAAATTTTTTATTCAATGGTCAAGAATTAGAAATAGTAAATGAATATAAGTACCTAAAGGCATATATGTATCAAGAAGTGGCAGCAATTTTAACAGCTAAAAAAGCAATATTGCAGAACAAAGCAAATAAAGCCATGTTTTCACTTTAAAAAAGATTCCGAATACTTAATTTACCTATTGATCTACAAGTTGATATTTTTTGTAAAAACTATCAGACCAATTTTATTGTATGGTTGTGAAATTTGGGGGTTTGGCAATTTAGATATATTAGAAAGAGTACAGTTAAAATTTTTTAAATTAATTTTAAATCTAAAAAAGAGTACCCATCTAATATGATATATGGAGAACTAGGTTGTACTACCACTGGAAGTAGATATAAAATCTAGAATTGTTTGCAATTTTGGAGTGAGGTTACATAATGTTGAATCCAGAAAATTATCTAGTAATTTATCATTTCAATATGTTTATTAATCAAAACCAAATAAAATGTAAATGGATTGAAAATGTTAGACATTTAATAGTATCAAATGGCTATGGATATTTTGGAATGTCTTCTCAGATGTTAATGCAAAATGGTTAACATTATCATTTAAACAAAAGATAAAAGATCAATTTATGCAAAATTGGGAAAGGAAATATTTCACAAACATCTAGTGCTAAGTGTTATAATCTTGTTAAAGAAAATTTTGTGCAAAGTAAATATATCATATTCTTCCCAAAAAGAACTGTAAAACAATGATGGCATTCTTATGTAGAAAACCATAGACTGCCAAATTGAAGTTGGAAGATGGCATAGTATTCCAATACCAGAAAGAAAATGTCAGTTATGTCACATACATATTGGTGATGAATTTCATTATGTACTTGAATGTAAAAATTTCATTGATGATAGAAAAAAGTTTGTTAAAGCATACTATTATAGACATCCAAATATACTGAAATACAATCAATTATTTAATAGTGAGAATAAAATTGAATTAATCAAATTATGTCAGTTTCTAGAGATAATAATGAAAAATGTTAAAGTAAGCTATAATTAATAAATGTTTTTTTGTTTTTTTTTTTTTTTTGTTTTTTTTGTTTTTTGTTTTCTGATAAAAATGTTTAAAACACTTATAAATGCATCGAACATGTTTATATATTTATGTAAATATGGTGTATGCTTGTATATACATGTATGTGTATGTGTGTAAGTATGTGTTTATGTATATATAAAATAAAATAGGTATATATATGGTGTGCTAACTTGCAAGTTTATATGATATAATTTGTGTTAGGAAATTTTGTGAGAATGAATGGTCAAGAACCTATTATATATACATATATATTTTACCTAACCTTTTAACTGTTTTATGCTAAAATGTACTGGCATGCATGCTATAAGTTTTTCTTACATTTCGTTTCGGTAAGATTTCTTGCCAAAAGCATAAGCATGTCAATTATTAACAAAAAAAACAAAACACTCCCTTCATTTTTTGCACATGCTTTAAAATAAATAAACATCAGAAAATAGTTCAGAAGAAGCAGTAATTGAAAAATATCAATAATAATAACATATAAGTTCAAATAGCAAATTACCTTTTATATTTTTGATCGGATAATACTTAAACTCAAAATAAAAAGCATGTCTGCCAAATACATACATTTGCTAAACGCGTTAACCCATCTATTTGTATAAGGCGACTAGTATCCCATTCATAATAATATCTTACAAATGCATATTTTTTTAAACTTACTTATTTTTTTCTGTACAGTTGAGAATCAACGTTAAATTTGAATTAGAAATCAAATCGGTACCACAGAGATAAGAAAAAAACTCAAAAAACTTCCAAATTTAATGAAAACAAAAACCAAAAGATTAACAATTAATTGTTTAACACTTACGTTTCCCTTAATGACAGTAGCACTGCAACACTAGTTTTCCCGGCATATCCAGCTACTGCAACAATTTCATAGTAAAATGTATTCCAAAATCACTCGCAAACTTCAGAAACACTGCTTAAATTCCAGTAGAAATAAATCCATAAACACTTTCTGTGAATAACAAAAACCCCACGTGAGACCGCGTAACTTAAGGCCCGTGAAATAAGGAAATAAAATAAACCCCCGCAAAAAATGTGTTAAAAATTCAGTCGACAAAATTTTCAATACATTAAACTTTACAATCAGTTTAAAAATCTCTTAATAAAAACAAATACTGGTCGTTTGCCCGATATTTTTGCATGACAGGTGTCAAAAGATGATTAATGTGAAATAGACATCATTTTAATGTTTTTTTCAACACGTGGTCAAATCAGCTGTTTATAAAATATTAATTATGCTGCAGAATCATTACACTATAAACACTAAATAATTTACTTCCTACTGAACGAAAGAAAAAAAAATAAATAAACAATAGATGGTTAATTTTTTTAGTATTGTGATTTTTCTCTGAAAAAGGGCCCTTGCCATTAGGGAAATTGCCGTTTTTACAAATTTTTTAAATTTTTATATACCTTAGGGTTTTACATGTATTTGCCAAAGGGGAAAAAAAAAGAATTAAATTTTGAATTTGAGATACTTTTAAAGCGGCCCAAACAAGGACCCCCGTCAATGCAGAAAAAGGACAACACCGCAAAAAAAACTGCCAATACAAATTTTTTAATTTAAAACCTTTAACAAAAACAAACTTTTAAAAGGGCGGACTTACTTTTTGTTAAGGGTAAAAGGATATTTAAATTTTTTCAATCGCATTTAAATTTGGGTTTTCCGTCAAAAGTGGGTTTCTGTCCCCTTTAAATCATAGTGGAAATCAAGCGACTTAAAATTCTACCAGTTCTAAAGTTCCATATTGGAAATACGGTTTTAAGAACTCATAAAATAGTGTCCCTATAACGATAATTAGCTAGTTAATGTACCAAATCTAATAAACCAAGATCTATTTTTACAAACTTTACATTAAATCAGTGATGGAATAACCTTATGCCAATGGAATGTCATAGTCAAAACAGAAAGGTTTAAGCCCAGACTGTGAAGTAATTGTTGTTTTTTTAACATCAGATTTTTAATCGTAACCTCTCTAACGGTTTCCAGTTTATAGTCATGATGCAAATATAATTTGTAACTCCAGCTTCTTTAAAAGGGGAAAAGATGATACATTCTTTGCATGTGTCATATGAATAAAATGTGTCATTTTCAGAAATCAGTAATTTTTCTCATTTATATCGATAAATAGACATTTCATAAAGTATTATTTACTCTAACATTCCTTATAGGAGAAAGAGAAATGCAAATCTCATCAAAGTGCCTTACTTTCAAAGAAAATAGACATGCTAGCAATGTTACATATTTGAATATCTTTTAATAAAGGCATCTTTTACAGATTATGTATAATTATATAAAGTATTATTGGACTTCCGTTTTCTGTAGGGATTTCTTATTTCCTCCTTTTTAACTTAAAGAGCGTGTAGATCAACTACTACAATGTACACTGAAATACACAAAATCAAACTATCCTCAAACATGTTCCGTTGTCTCTTTCAATTGAGACTATCGTCATGCTTACTCTGCGCTTGCGTTAAAACGTTTAGATGAATTGTTTATACGTGCGCTTTTGGTTAAAATATAAAGATAAAAAGCTGCAGAGGTAAATTTTTTTTACTAGACACTAGTTGTTAGAAACGATAACACAAAAAAACACAACACGATACAAATTCCCATTACAGTACTCTAACGGCATTTACATAATTTGATTGGTACATGTACCTTCAAAGCAGTCAGATATACGGTTGAAGCAAGATACAATTATTTAAATCATGATACAATGCTTCATAAAGACGATGCAAAGATAACTAAATAAAGAATACGAGTAAAGACGAGTATCCTTTTAAGCATGAGAAATTTTTCAGAGTTTCTGGTTGTTGTTATACCGTTTTAGCTTTCTCTTCAAATTAATTTGAAGTCCACAGACAAACACACTCTCACAGAATTTGTTGAAGAATTGAAAATTCCTGTTTTCCAGTTCACATTTTTGTGTGAACATTTTTATGTAAGCGATATCCACACGTGAAGAAAATAAACGTATTGAAATAATTTAGCATTATTAAATGGTCCAAATTATATGCAAGTAGACATATAAACATAAACTTAAAGCTGCCTACTATATAATACGGATAGACAATAAAGCTATCTTTAAAAAACAAATGGCCCTTTTAAAAAATTACCATGCGTTGGGGGTTCCCATGATACATGTATATGTCACGGGCCATTCCCTTTAATAAAAGGAAAAATTATAAAAAGAAAATCTTTTTAAGGGATTTACCCAGTTTCCCAAAACCGAGATACAAGTGAGCTATTTTTAAATACAAAACATTTTCCCCAACTAACATCTCAGGGGTAACTTTCATATTTAACCCATGGTTCCAGAGGTCAAAGTTTGAACGATACTTTTAGGGGTTTTGTGTAAAATTAAACACAACGAAACCGGTTTTTAACCCCAAATATACCCTAGTTAATTCGAGACTCGTTGGGATTCAGTTGTTGTTTTTTTTTTCTACCCTAAATTTTTTAAGAAAATTTTTTCAAAACCTTTTCCCTTTCGTGGTCAATTTCACGAAACAAAACTAAAACCCCGGTGTTAAATAGCCGAAAACACCGCTGAAACAATGTTTTAATTTCTTAATAAATAACCGGTTACGCAGCTACTAGACGGGGAAAGGGAAACCTGGGATAACAAAACCAGTTTTTAAATTTCCCCAAATTTTTAAAACAAAGTTTCGGAAAGACATTTTTAAAAATTAAATTTTTTTATGGGTTTAAGATACATTTCAATCTATTTTTTCTAGTATTTTTATGCCATTTTTTTTTGGGAAAAACTTGATTTTCAACTTTTAAATTAAAATTTTAAAAAAAGGGTTTTTAAAAGTCGACGGAATAAGGGTTTCGTTATAAAAAAAATTTTTAAATTTTCCCTTTTAAAAAAAACTACTTTAAAGTTATCAACTTTTTAATAAAAGCAACATATTTGTTAAACAGGGCCCAGTTTATAAATTCCAGTTTGCATGGGTTTTTCGAGTGACAAGGTTTTTTTTAATTTTTCCTCTGAAGCATGTATTTCCCAAATTGCAAAGAAACTTTTCTGACTGAACGAATTTTTTCCATTTTTTTTATTTTTCCTTACTTACAAATTAGAAATTTTCATTTACGTCACCAGCGAAAAAGGGACGCCCCGGCCTTTTTACTTTATTTTTTCTAGTAAGAAATGTATAGTATTTTTTTTGGATATGAAAAAAGGGCTGAAATTTTTAAAATTAAATGTTTTTTGTATTTTTTTTTTTTTAGGACTTTATTACTTAACTGGAAAAAGCGTTTTATAACGCTTTATTTTGATAAGAAAACAAAGCATTTTTTAAAATTTTTTTTTCCCTGTTTTTTAAAATCACATTATTTATACTTGTATAAAATTGTAAATGTTTGGTTTTTTGAAAAAACCCAAAGTGATTTTCTTTATCATTATTTTTTTTTTCAGGCCCTACATCATTATAAAAGCAAAAGAATATTATACTAGAAATTTCCCTTCTTTGTAGCTATAAAATGCTTTCCCCGACGGTCATTTTTTTTTCAAAAAAAATTAAATTCTAGCCGGATTTACTAAGGAATACGCATTTTTAATTTTTTGGGCCTTTTCTTTTTTTTTAACGTCACTCAACTTTTGTATTTAAAAAAGTAATGGCGGTGATAGTTTGATAAATATGGGAAATTTGTTGGGTTTTGTTTTTTGTTCTTCTTCTTATTCTGAAAAACTGATTTTTTACTAGTACAGTAAATTTCATCGAAGGTATGCGGTTTTAATAGAAACACCCATTGAAAATAAGAAAAACTCCCCCTTGAAATAAAAAGAACAAAAACAAACACAGAAAACCAAAAAGAGTAACCAAATTTTTAAAACACGGAAAGAGGAAACAAAAAAAATCCATTTTTTTCAAATAACAAGTCACAAAAATATGTTATTACAAAAAAAAAGATAAAAGAGTAACCTTACACTATATTAGTTAGCGTTTCGAAGGGTGTTCAAATGTTGACAAAGTTTTAAATAACATCTAATCTTCTGAAACGGCATATTGAAATGCGTGTACAAAAAAAAAAAATAAAAAAAAAAGTGAAATAAAAATGTAACAAAGTTATAATAATTTACATTTTCATTAAAAATTACGCGACAATTTTTTTTTAAAAAGCCAAAATATATCTGAACCCCTTTTTCAAAATCTAACATTTAAAAAAATAGGGTTTTTAAACCCCTTTAAAGCTTTTGCTTTCTGGCAGTTAATAAATTTTTTAAAAATGGCCCCTTTTTTCATTTAAACATATCATTTTGTTTTTCCCGCATTCCCTACAAGTTTGTCCTTTCCCTGACTATTCCCATCACGTACAAAACATAAAAAAAACACAGTTTGTGGGGTAACAGTAAAAAGTAACACCGAAAAAAAAAACTATTTTCCCCAAGAATTAGCTTTAAAATTGTTTTTCCCCGATTTTAAAACACAAAAGCCCTGTTATTTTTTTTTACCCCCAACTTAAAACCTTTATTGGGACACCTTTTTATAGGTTTTTAAATTTTCAGATTTTTTTTGATAAAATAGAATGTTAAAAAATGTAAAAACACAAATTTTACTCCTTGGGACACTTGAATCGAAAGTAAAAATAGCCCCGCCACAATTTAAAATAAAAAGAATCAGTGAGGGGGAAATAATACCCAATGTTTTTTCCCGTTCGTCACGGCAAATTTTATTTTAACATCAAAATTGGCGGAAAAACTATTTTAAAAAATTTAATTTTTATGAAATGAAAAAAGGTCCCTATCGACTTTTCCCAAACCGTTTTTTTTGCAATTCCCCGTAAAGAAAGCGTCCCCACACGGGCACTATGGCAAAATGCCTGAACAAGTCCCTGTCATGAAATCAGGTTTATTTTTAAATTTCTTTTTTTTTTCCGCCCAATGAAACACGTTCCCCTTAAAAAATGACTAGCATTTAGCCGCTACCCGAGAAAAGGCTTTTTAGCAATTACTTTTCCCCATAAAAGAATTTAAAAAAATCTTATCATAATCAAAAAATTTAAAAACCGTTTATTTTTATAATGACAACCCTTTTGCCGCCCATTTTTAGTATCGAGATATTTTTCGATACAATCTTTATAACCCAAAGGAAACTCCCCCAATAACCCATTTTTTTTTTCTTTTTTTAAAAACCAAATCGAATGGCTAAAAACCCCCCATCTTTTAATTTTAATTTTAAAAAAATTCATAAGGCTATTTTAAACTGCTTTTCGTACAATCCCCTTTGAATAAACGTCAAAAATCCTTTTTAGAACAAAAAAAGTAAAGGACTTACATTAAAGGGTTTAATAAATGAATGTTTTGACCGGCCCGCTTTAACAATAAAGTGAACGGCTTTTTTGGACTTTTACGTTTCCGGGGAACCCCGGGGAAAGGGAAAAATTTCTTTCTGGGTTTTTTGAGCTGGCCCCTTTTCGATCTTTTCCGAGATAACCCCGAAAATTGGGTTTTATTCCCATTCCCGTCCCCCATGCCCCAAGGGGTTTGGGCCGAATGTTTGGGTTGGGTTTCGTACTTTAAATCCGGGGCTTTGGGAGCAAAGTAGCCGACGGCCGACTGATAAAAGAATCCAGAAATTCTTTTATTTGACCCGGAAAGATCGAAAGATTGACCGCAGAAAACGGATTATTATTCCCCTATATGGCGGCTAATTTAGGGGATGAAATAAAGGGGGTTTTTAGCCGCCTCGCGTCGTTAGGACCGCCCCGGGCCCCTGAACTCATTTCCACAGATTTTAAAAAATTTCCCCTTTTGGGGAAAATTTTTTCCCAGTCTTGCTTTAGAGATATGACAAAGCTGTCGCGGGAAACCATTTCGAATTTTAAAGGTTGGTTTAGTAAAAAAGACCCGTTTTTTAAAAAAAAGGTTTTTTGAAAAAAACATTTCAATACAACACATACTGCCTATAATCCTCATTTTTTGCCCTCAAACCCCCCTTGTTGCCAGGTTAAAATATCCGCCATCTTTGTTTTTTAACCCACGGAACTGCGCCTCTTTTTTTTTAATTTGCAAAAAATCCCCATCTTTTTTTAAATTTTAAAAAATCTTTAAAAGGACATTTTCCCTTTTAAAATGCCATTGAAAACCCCTTTAAAAAGGAATTTCCCACCTTTTAAAAATACATTGGCAGACCACTTCAAAAGGAAATTCTACCTTCAAGTACATTTGAAACCACTTCAAAAGATTTAAAATTTGTCAAAAATCCCAAAACCCAAAAAGCTCCTGCTCAACAACCCCTCTCGCCTTCCGGGAAGACATAAATAAAATGTCGTATTGTTTGTCTTTGCACTGTCGCCCACTTTGCATTTTCGCCTCTTTTTTTAAAGTTTTAACCCCGATGGCCCTAACGGTATTCCGATAATTTCCCCAAAAAATCGCAACTTTTAAGGGCCCCAAAAAAAAAATTCCGAATTTGATTTTTCTTTGCGCAACATAGAGAAAAAATATCCCTAAAGGAATTCAAAACACACAATTTAAAATGATTTTCAGGGGGCAAATAAAAAAAAAATGAATTTTTAAAGGGGACAAGGGGTTTTCAAAAGGGTAAGACGTCAATTTAAACAAGCAGGCAACATATCCAAGGGGGTTTAAAAAAGTTTTTAAATTTTGGAATTTTGGGAACAACCCAAAATTTGAAAAAAAAAAATAGTTGGGCCAAAAAAAACCAACAGTTTTTTTTTTTTTTATATTAAACTTCTGGTTTAGAAGCCTTTTAAGATTACAAATAGTTTTTGAATTAATTATATAGAGAATAAATATTTTTCAAATTTTCTTGTTGAAATAAATTTTATTTCCTTACACTCTAAGATCACTTTTTACTTTGATATTACATTTAAAAAAGATATTGTCAGTGGTGTGGATAGCAGAGAAAATTTCATTGTTAATAGGGGGGTAATCCTCTTTGAAGTCATAGTTTTAATTTTATGAGTCATGGAATTCATTATCAAAGAAAAATCACACTTTAGTATGAAGGTATGTTAAGATGCCATGTCTCTAGTTTATGGAAAAATTCAACGCGGATAATCTGACCTAAATTTTCTTCATCAATATAGGGAAAACTTCTTCAATACTATTGAAACATCATATGTCGAGCACAATATCTGTATGATAATTAATCGGTGCAAAGCGTAAAATTTCTTTAGCAAAGCGGACACCCTACTTTACAAAATAATTTGTAAGTTTTATCTTTTGTCACTCGATTTTGAAAATTTTAAAGTTTTTACGAAGAAGAATGATACTATAGTGCGAATATCTAATTACTTTAAAAAAATACTTTCCGTAGACCTGTTCTCATGGTCGATAAAAAATGCAATACGACAAAATCTGCGCGCTGAATATAAAATGACTAAACGAAACGCATACCTTACTTGCAAAAAATATCGCAGCTTATAATAACCAAATTTATTAATATATTACTCTTTAAAAAATCTAATGTTCAGAATACATGAGCAGTTTTCCTAATTCATGTATTAAAAGAGGAATACTTTATATTTTCAAATGCAGATTTAAATTTCAAATAATAAAGCTTCTAATCGATTATTAAGAAAATAAAAACAATGTACAATAAATCGATATCGGGCGGTAAAAGGCATAAAGTAATAACGGAATTGTCGCAAATTGTTGTTAATTTATAAAAGTTACGATGGAAGCCATGCAATATGCGCATATTGAAAAAAAAATAACCACCCCCATTAGTTTCGAACTCACAGGAACCAAATTTATAAGCATGCTAAGGCAACACTAAAACACGTTGTCATATGGGTATGCGATCACGTGTTTCAATGTATTGTTACACCTTTTGGGAAATAGTAGATGCTTCTGACCATTCCCCAAAAATCGCCCCGGGAAAAAAAAGGGAAACCCTTTAAAAAATTTTTAATTCATTTTCCCCTTTTCGGGGGCCAATTAGTGACCTCTTCTCTCGCTCAATTGGTTTTAAAAGGGAAATTTGCAAAAAAAAGAAATATTGTGCAGTTATGGAAAACCAAAAATTTGATGGGGAACCATATACAGCCTGCAAAGGAAAAAACCAAAATTCGGGCGAATCAAATTTTTTTTTTCAACAAATTAAAAAGTTTAAAAAAATTTCCGAACAACGGAAAAATTTTGTTTTTAAAAAAAATCTTTTTTTTCCTCATTCCAAAAAAAGAGTTACAAAAAAAACTTCTTTTTTGTTCCAAATGGCCCGGGGTTTGTTGTAGGGAAAAAACAATTTTAAAAACGACCAGTTTTTTATTTAACGCTTTTTTAAAGTGGCGAAACAAAGGGGAAAAAAAACCCTAAAAAAAAGCCCCAAATTTAATTTTAAAAATTTTTTTTTACTGTCAAAAACCGTTTGGCCCGTCCCAAAATATATCTCGGTGTCTCTTTGACAAGACTAAAATTAGTTGGACTACCCTAAAGAAAGTCCCAAAAACGACACAACTGGAAAATGTTGCAGGCTCGGTTGATTGAGGCTGTTCATGGACGGTAACTGTCAAGTGCAAAACTACCGTCCACACCCGCTAGCAACAGACTTAAGCAGAATTCAACATTAGAATGAAATGGCAATTTTTTTTTTATGTAGAAATATTCGCGGATGTGTTTGTTCATACGGCGGTTATCACGCAAACCTGTGAAACAAAAGGGGGACCACTGCGGTAGGGGTTTGCTCGTATACACAGCAACAATGACTTCCCTTGGAGTATACTCCACGTTCTCTCGTCACGGACACAGACATTTGGGGTTTGGAGGCTCAAAAACGCCTTTAAAATCCAAATAAAATCATATTTGTCAATCCCAGCACATGTACTGATCATATATATCAAAAAAACTTAATAATAAGCCGTTTTGAAAAAATTTCATATTTCAACATCTATAGTATTATTATAGATGTTGAAATATGAAATTTTTTCAAAACGGCTTATATTAAGTTTTTTTGATATATATGATCAGTACATGTGCTGGGATTGACAAATATGCATTTTATTTGGATTTTAAAGGCGTTTTGAGCTCCAAACCCCAAATGTCTGTGGTCACGGAGAACATGATAAAAACTTAAATATCAGGATCAATAACACGAATTGTACGTAATTTGGATCAGATATGACATGAACTCATTGTGTCCGACAGGCAGGGCATCTCGACCACGTTACTGGGAGACCATTCCCCACCCACATTCACTCGGATATCCGTTTATTTGTTCTCAAATTTTTATGTTTTAGCCCCATTTCACATTTTTTTGCTAGCTTCGGTTTTGATCATTTTAGTCGTAAGACTGATCTATAAGACAAATTTTTAGGTTTAAAAAAGAAAAAACAAAGAAAAAAAGCGAGAGCAAAAAGAAGATGTGCACAGGGAAAAACGAAGCGGAAAAAATTGATTCATCTTTTTTTTTTTCAAGTTTTTATAAACGTAAATGGAAAAACATTTTTTTTTTTTAGAATCATGCAGATCCCCTTTTGGCTGATCCCATTGAAAAAAAACATAGACCCTTTTAAACAAAATTTTTAAAAAAAACCCACATTTAGAAAGAAATTTCACCTTTTCCCAATTATAGATTTAATTTTTACCCCCCCCCCCCCCCCCCCCGTACCGATTTGGTTTTACTTAAATAGTTTAAAACTTAGGATTTAATTGTCGAAAAGCTCCAAACCTTTTTTTAAACAAATTGCAAAAACCCTTTCCCAAACCCTTTTTTAAAATAAATAAAAGACTTTAGCCACAAAAGTAAATTTTTTCCTTTTGTCGGGAATTTTTTGCTTTTTAATTTCCCAAAGCCCCAAAGGGTCAGGATTACCTACTTTATTTTCCCACCTTTTAAAGAACATTAATTTCCCAATTTTTACTTAAATTTTTCATACAAAAAAATTATTTTATTTATTAAAATGGAAATTCCCTTTTTTTAAAGACTTAACCCCGTGGTTTAAATTTTTATTTTTTCGGGTTTACAAACCCCTTGCACTGACTTTTAAATCAACATTTTTTTAAACCCCCGAACAAAAATTTTGTTTTTTTAAATTTTAAAACTAAGAAAATATAAGTTTTTATATTGCGGGAATTTGTTGGAAAATCCAAATTTTAAATGATTTCAAATTCCATTTCCGGTGCCAAAATTTTGGGGACACTTTTAGTTCCTCCCCCCAAATTTTTTAAAACCTGTTTTTTTAGGGGTACTTTTTGCCCAAAAAGTATTTATTTTCAATGGCCCCAAAGGAAAATTTTAAAAAAACATAGCATCTTTTATAGATCGGATATAATTTTAACATTTTTTAATTCAATGGGAGCGGGGGGCGGGAAAATTTTTTTTTAACCAAAAACCCCGCGGAAAGAAGGAAGGACCCCAAAAAATAGAAAAAAAAAAATGGGGGTAAACCCCAAAAAAAGCGGGTAAAATTTAAAAAGGTTTCAGACATCAGGGTTTTATCGGGGGTTTTTCAAATTTTTAAAAGAACTTGAAAATAAAAATCTCTTAAACACTAAACCCAAATCTTAACCCCTTTTACGAATCATTTCCCCAAGGTTGTCTTTTAAATTTTTAATTTCCCCGTTCATTTTCTTGTATGTAACTTTTTTGGGCCTTTCCACCCCCTTGGGGAAATATTTTCAAAAAAATTTCAATCGGGATATCAAATTAACAAATCTTATAAGTGTTCAAAGTTTTTTAAAATGGATTAAGGTTTTATCAATATTTTCCCAATCAGGGTTTAAATTTTTAATAAATACAGAAAAGAGACACCGTTTTTATTTCTTTAAGTAATTTTTCATTTTTAAATATAAAATTTTTTAAAGGAAAATTTTTTCTTTAAAAAATTTGGTTTTGTGTCCAAAAAAAAGAAAAGTGGGGTGCCAACAACTTAACCCCTAAAAACCCCCCGTTCCCCCCCCCCAACCCCCAAAAACCCTTTTAAAACACATTCCCCAAACCCCCATAAGTAGTTTGATAAAAATAAATTTTATAAAAACAAATTTTGTATGACTCTAAAACATTATAAGAGCCGTGTCACGACAAAACCAACATAGTGCGTTTGCGACCAGCATGGATCCAGACCAGCCTGCGCATTCCAACATATATATAATTATTGTTGAACTTTAACCCATTACCAGATATATACGCCTTTCTACGCCTTTTTCACCCCCCTTTTTGCTTTCTCAAATGGTGAAAAAATGCCTTATTTAGGCCCCAAACACTTGTTTTTGTTTGAGAAATGTTGTTTAAAAAATTTACCACTTTTTCGGCGCGGCCCCCAACCAAGAGATACATCAGGGGGTTGCCAGAAGGGGGATGTGCCCCCTTCTGTTTGGGGGGTTTGAAGGGGGGCGGAGTCCCCCTCATCGCCAAGAAAATTTTGGACTTGTGGGAGGCTAAGAATGGCCCCAGGTCGATCATAAGGGTAACGTGTAACCAATGCTGAAAAGCCTTTGACTCTATCTCAATCCATTGAGAAGTGGCAGCACTTTGAAATTAGTTTTGAAGGAATCAGCGCAAAAAAAGTGCTTTTTGGCAATTTTGAGATGCTTTGGTAACAGGAAATTTAAGACAGAGTATGCCGTTACAAAGGCTTTGGTCCAGTCAACATTTGTGCCAAGTTTGATTAGTATTGAAGCAGTTTTTATAGTTTTATAGCAACTTGAACTTGTAACGGGAGACTTTTCAATGAAAACAGCCATTTTTCACAAAATGCTCATGGGGTAATGGGTTAATAAGGATTTTGATCTTTCTAAGGCTGTCCTATCGTACTGCTATAATCTTCTTACCGTGCAATGTCTCATTAACAAGTTGAAGTTGTTCCATACTTAGCCTAATTAATTTGGCTGAACGGTTTGACGCATTTTCTGTCGGGTCCTGTGGAAAAAAATGAAGTTGGTTTCTACAGAATTTATTTTAGTTCGATTGTGTAGAATGCTATAATCGATTGTGTAGGAAGCTATAAGGTTATAGACACACTATCGAATCCGTTCCTGGAACCAACCAGTACTGAACAATCAAGGAAACAACGGCTTGCTTCTGGCGAGATTTGAACCATTTCGGGTAGCAATCATTAGATTACTTGTTTACTAGTTCGACGCGTTAATCACTCGGCCATGCCGCCACTGCAATGCAGTTGTTAGGGCATTTGTAAGCTGACTGTCACGAGGTTCATTAGAAGAACGCTTATCCACAGTTAATTCGGTGTGTTTCAGTGAATTTCTGCAGGCAAAATGACCCCTAACTGCCTAAGTTTCTAAGACCGTGTACGATCTTTTGCAAAGTTTTAGATTTAATGCCCTTTGCATTTGGCATAGCTACCAAACTAGCAGATATTTGCATTAAACTTCATAAATTGATAGATCACATAAAGGCAAAGGGCAATGCTTCAGAACCATACACATCACTGGTGACGTAACTCTTTTGCATAATTTTGGAGTTATTGCTCTTTCTTACTTTATTTCAATCCAGAATATAACTGAAAGTATTGGCCTTAAAAATTTGTAATTTCACAGCTGTATTCATCTCATCAACGAGCACATTAGTTTAGAACCAGAACTTGTTTTTATATGATTTTGAAGTTATTACCTAGGTTTTTTTTTCTTGGATCAAAACTTCATACATTGATGGATCTTAACAACTACACTGTCCAAGAACCATAAATCTCTTTTGCATAATTTAAGACTTCATCCCCTTAAATAATTTTTCTATTTAAAGATATACTTGGCTCATCTTTTAGTAAAATATTTTCATTGCAGAAATTTATTGAAATCTATGAAATTCTTACGGATTATGTCTAATTTGAATAATAGAATGCACAAACTGTGTGAAACTGCATTCCCAATTACTAGTGAGTCAAGCGAAGTTAGCCATTTCTTAAAAAACTGCCAGTTTTTTAATTACACTATGTATTCATACTGTGTCTTTCTGTAGTGTGTAGAGTTTAAAACATTATACATGTGTATTGTCAAAACATGTTACATTTGACCTTTACAAATGAATTGTGTAGCAATTATCAATATTTTCCAACCTAATACATTTTTAATATTGTTGGGCCCATAAATCTAAAAGTATTATAGGTATCAACATCAAAGTGATATGTGGGCAAATTTTTTTTACATGATGATGGGTCCAAGGTTATAAATTTTTTCTCATAGCTCCGATATTTAATTGGTCAGACACAAGCTAAAAATGTCCTGACAAATGAAAAATTTGGAGTTTTGAGACTGAGCAGGGTATTTTATTCAAATTTTAATCAGCTAAGCAATTATCTACAATTTAAGGCCACTGGCCAGCTGACATGTGTTCTTTACTGTTGGCCACCATTAATTTTTAACATTGACGTGTGTTCTCTCCTTCTCTTGATTTACTTGTTGTATTAAATTTTTCATGTTGATATCCTTAAAATTATTAAAATGGAAGCTGTACAAGTCTTATTTAAGGAATAGTCAATACAGCAGGCATAATAAAGGGATTATGTGTTAAAAAATACTTCAACAAATTGTGTTTGGTTTGCCAAGTATTTATTGACTTGCAGGCTCTACATTATAAAAGGAAACTGCTGAATCATCAAATACCAGACATCAACACCTCTTTATTTACTTGGCGACCTTCTTGTTGTGTTTCTTTGCAAATCTCATGTTTCTTAAAAACTTTGGGTCAACCTGAAAGAATAAAATAAAAACTGTTCATCTCCAAAATCTAAATCAGCTTACTGTGAACATTACAGATATAGTATACATATAAAAGAACTTGTGTAGTTTGTCTTATTGTTGATTCAAGAGTCAAAGAGACTGAAAAAATTGTGATAAAGAATGTCCAAGTTATTTAAAACACATGAATAATATTGTACATGAACAGAGTAAAATGTTCTGAAAGTTCAAACAAAATATTATCCTGCTATTTTAATTAGGATTTTAATTGTTTAACATTGATTTCATGCATACACCATTTACCAACATTATCATATTTCTTTTAAACTTAATGATTTTAAAAAAAAAAATTCGAACAATAATTTGTAAACTACAGGTTCAGGTGGCAGGTAAATAGCTTAAACCTTTATACACTTTTAAGGCCCAAACATGACCTTGATCTTTAAGTTTTGCATCTGAAACCAGAGTTCTGGTTATAATGCAGGGCCTTTTCCAGCTCCTTTCAGAAAATTTGTTTTGTTTGTTTGTTTCATTTTACGCCTTTTCCCCAACAGTATTTCAGTCATATTATAGGCGGGTAGTTTTCCTAACCATCGTTCCTGGAGAGTTACACCAGTACTAGACTACCTTCCTCCGTGCTAAACTACCAAAGCATCTCCCGGGGATCAAACCCACGTCAGAGAGGTAACTGGATTAGAAGTCATCGACTCTAACCCCTCGACCACGGAGGCGGTTTTCCTTTCAGAAAAGATCCTTTGCTTAAATTGAACAATTATGCTGCACTTTGATAAATTTGAGAAATTCAAAAATGTTGAAAAACAACCTTCAAGTTTATATAGATATTGTATGATCATATAACCTGTCATAACTTTGAAAAATCTAATAATCTGTCTCAAAAGATCAAATAATTTGATATATCTAGCAGTAGGTGGGAATATTTTTTTTGAAATTGGGAAAAAAGAGGTTATCTTGAACTGGAAATGGTGAAAATGCCCTGAGATAAACATTTATTTTGACTGAACATATCATGAAAATCCTACACAGGTAAAAAAATAGACACTAAATTGCTGACAAATCAAAAACTATTTTTCTCATTTTGCACTGAAACTTTTTACTTATTCTCGGAGCTAATTTTAGTTATTATCTCATCCCTGTGATTTTCACCTTATATAACAGAACGAAATTTTCTTTATGCAGTTCCCAAATTATCAATTTTAAATTCTTTCCAAAAAATCAATTAAGTGAGAAAAACCACTGTTTACATGTGAAACAAGAGAGCCATGATGGCCCTGAGATTGCTCACCTGTATATAAGCCCCGGGGCGGGGCCAATTTTAACCCTAGGGCCCTTATATGAACTTGGTAGACACTCATTAGAAGATGTTTCATGCTAAAAATCTTAGCTCTAGCTCTTAAGGTTTTTTAAAAGAAGATTTTTTTAAGTGCTTACTATATACATCAAGGGAAAAACAATGACCCCTGGGCTTTTATTTCAACAAATTTGGTAGACACCCACTAGAAGATGTTTCATGCTTGATATCTAAGCCCTAGCTTTTTTTAGTTTTTTAAAAGAAGATTTTTTAAGTTTAAACTATATACAAATCAGGAAAATCAATGACCCCCGGGGCGGGACCAATTTTGAACCCAGGGCTTTTTATATGAACAAATTGTTAGACACTGACTAGTTGGTGTTTCATGCCAAAAATTAAAGCTCTAGCTCTTTTGGTTTTTAAAAGAGGATTTTTTTTTAGTTTTTTTTCTTTCGGTTTGCCATGGCAACCCGAGTTCTGCATGGAATTAAATTCTTTGAACAATTTTAAGTTGACTACCAAAGGAACAGTCCTGTGAAGTTTCAGTGTTTTTTTCCTTATATAACTGATACCGGAAAACGGCACCATTCCCAATAGAACAGGCCTTGACATTAACTTTTTTATTTGGTTGTCCTGTCGGGCAAGTACTTTTGAAAATTACTTGCCCTGACCCAAAGCTTGCTTGCCCTGACCTAAACCGGTAAAGTGTTGGAAACAACCCTACATTTATTAGTAAGTTTTGAGAAAAAAGTGTTGGCAATCTTTGAAAATGGGGTTTATTTATTCTCTAATCATGCATGGGTTTCATTATAAGCCGTACAGGCTATTTTAAGAAATTAAGACATTTGTGACAAAATCATACTCATATTTATTTTAAGAAATTAAGACATTTTGTGACAAAATCATACTCATATTTTCACTAAAATTGGTTAGCAATAGAAGGAAGGTTAAAAGGGGCTAAATAAGATTTTAAAATGTTTTCAGTAATTAAGTTATAAATATGTATTTTTGAAGAAAAAAAAAGTAAAAAAAAACATGGTTATTTTGACAAAAAATCCAAGTTTTGTGCATTTGATATATAAAAATCACTTAAATATAGTACTTTCTTCATAAAAGAATTTTTATAAAGTTGTGGACAGAAACTTTGTGGTTTTTTTTTTGTGTTTACCACATCTTAAGTCGCAAAAATATGTGACAATTTCATTTACCGATTTTGTTTCTAAATTTACATCTTTTTTCCTTGTGGATATGTCTCTGTATCACATTTGCAGATGAATTGTTATTATTTTCACAATTATCTACAGTGTAAGAAATTCCGATTTGAATCCACTAGGCTGGCCGTACTACCAGATTGGAATATTCACTAGCCCAAAAGACATTTCACTAGCACGATTCATTTGTTCAAAACAGTTGTTTATATTTACTCTGAAAATACAGTAGCCTGGTCGGGCTTGTTACTGTGAAAAGTTGGTAGCCCGAGGAGAAATTTTGTAGTCAGGGGCTATAGGACTACTGCTAATTTCGAACACTGTATCTACAAAACGTTTTTTCTTTGAGAATATACGATAAATTTTAGACTTTAACGGCAAAAACAAACAGCCAGAAATCGGCAAATGTTTAGACGGCTAAATTAAACTAAGTTCAAGGCTGTGATTTGAACTTTAACAGGGTTTGAACACCTTTAATAAGAAGAGGTGTTGACACAATTAATAATGTTAATCAAGTTTTGACATATTCATCTGACAGACAACCGGATAGTCTGTGTACATGTACAATTGCCCCTGCTGTGAGGTTCGTTATTTATCGTCTCCACAAATGTGATCCGTTCTAATTAAGTCTAATTAAGATTGAAATTGTAATTTGCAAGGATTATTGGTCATAATATAGGAATTTTATATGTTTACTTATGATTTTTTTCACTTGCCCTGTTGAAATTCACTTGCCCTGACCAAACTTTTGGTTGTCCCGGGCAGTCGGACAACCGTTAATGTCGAGCCCTGTAGAAAATAGACAACAAATTTCCAAATTCATGACTGATACATTCCCAAAATAACACTGAAAATTTCATCAGAAAAACGGCAAATTTAAAGGTAAACAAAAACAGAAATGCCATTGATAAGAGATATGCGATAAAAACCAAGTATAACTACATGAGTGATATTCGTACCCAGTAAATTCGTACTTTAAGCGTTTCACACCTTAACATTTTTATGTACAATTGTTATGATTTCAATTTTTTTTTCAACCTCAAGTAGCAAAAATAATCATTTAAGTTAATATTACATGGTTTTAAAGTGTATATTATGCATAATTTTCATGTCTCCCTGGATAAAAGAAATTCCCGAAGAATATTTTGCATCCTATGTAAAATTCCCAATTTGAGTAAAACCGATGGATTTTTTTTCCTAATCTGTCCGTACCGGCAACATTCCCAAAGTAGGGGAAAATAACACTGAGTTTGGATGAAATTGGCTTAGCAGTTTATGAGGAGATGTCGTTTTAAGTAAAAGTTTACGGATGGACGGCTGCCGGACGAAAAGCGATCACAAAAGCTCACCATGTCACTTTGTGACAGGTGAGCTAAAAAAGCAGACTAGAATTAACAAAACTTTAAATAGACCAACTTACTCCTTTATTATCTGGACATCTTTGCTTTTTG
Source organism: Ruditapes philippinarum (assembly GCF_026571515.1). Lineage (NCBI taxonomy): Eukaryota > Metazoa > Mollusca > Bivalvia > Venerida > Veneridae > Ruditapes > Ruditapes philippinarum. The sequence goes on from NW_026862996.1 coordinate 25,901, forward strand.
GGTCTGTGGATGCCATTTCTGTGGTGTTTCTTGTCTGGAAAAGAGATATCCAATGATAATTTATCATTTATATAAAATTGATACAATTTTACTTTTGGAAATAATATTTGTCTTGATTGATCAACACCTTAAACTTTAACTTCTACACTTAATCACTTTTTTGTTCTCAGTCCACTACAACAGCATGATTTTAGCAGCCATTAATTCTAACAACATCAGGAAATTCACAGACAACTACAGACAAAATACAGGATCTTGATATATCTTCATAGCTTGTTTAATAATTTGCCATGTTGAACTGTGTTGAGTTGGGTTAACTGCTGAACGTTTACCATTATCAATTACCATCAGTTCCCATGGCACACATTCCACAGTAAACTGTAACCATCATGGGAATAACTCAATAGTTTTGATTAATTGACCTTTCACTGGGCGCAGTGCATAAAATGTTCTCTTAACCCAACTGATCATAATTGAACAAAGTATCAACATATGACTGTAGGCCTACCAATGAGAATCATGCAATCTCTGTAGTTTTAACAAGTCTAGGATTTCATGATATTTATGGACTGTCCGTAAATTTATAGACAGTCTAGAAATTTAAAGATTTTTCAATCCATAAATTTACAGATATTCAATATGAAATTTGCTGTTTTTAGTTTTACAATAAAATCTGCAGCTAAAGACAAGTTGTTTTATTGATTGTTTATATTTACAAAGGTAATGGGGTGAGTTTCATCTTTGTATGATGATTTTGAAATTTTTGTTAAAAGTGAAAATTGAAAGTCGTCAAACTGTTCTGAATCTTAGCAAACTGTAGTCCAACTAATTGTACTGCGCGACGAGATATTGTGCTATTTTCGTGTCTGGGCAATATCTCGCCTCTACGTACAACATAAAAAGTACCTTTTCTGTGGTGAAATTTGCGCCGGGATTTTGAGCGCAAGCTTTGGACCGTCTAAAATCGTATTAGAATTCATTTTGAATAAATTTGTTACGATACCTTTAAAGATTATTCATTTCTACATCAATTTCATGTTTTATTTGTGAAAATATTCCTAACATAAAGATTTTGATAGAAAAGTAAACACATGAACCATCAAAATAAAGACATCGCCGCTAATGTCACGTGACAAAAACACTGTTGATTACTACACTGGTGTGTATGCGGTACTGCGTTACTGAGAAACGCCAAAATACCAAGTTTAATGTTATATTAAAGACATTTATTTATGCAAATACAAAATAACTATGAAAGGATGAAAATACTATTTTATTGGGGTAGATGCAAAACTTATTCGTTATTGTCAGAGCGTTCTTAGAAATATCAGAATCATCATTATCTTTTTAGAAAAGCTACTCTGTAAATGGACTCCTCACAAAATATTTTCTAGTTTATAAAAAAAAAATATTTTGTTCAGCTTTCCCAGTAAATATAGGACATGGGACCTATTGGTAACTATAGATTTTTTCCCCACGATTATGATGAAAATAGGAATATGTTAATAGCAGAAACACGAGGTTTATATGTTTAAAGAGCAACGAACGGATTCCTAGTGCCTTAGCGACTTCGAGAGGACGCCATTCTAAGGAATTTGACAGTCTGTTATTTATATTAATGTTGATTAACTATTTAACGATATTTTCAATGTTCAAAATATTTTTTATCAATAATAAAACGAATAAATGTCAAACGCGGTATAAAACGAATAAATGCCAAACGCGGTGCCTCGACATTATACATGTATGTGCGGAAACAACATTCCATGTAATTTTATTTTTTTATTTTCTAATCCACGCAGGTCCATAATTCTTGCTAGTTTATTCCAAAAAGCTTTCTGAAGGTGTTTATAGAAAGAAAAACACACACACACGTACACACACGTAGGTATGAAATTGTTTTAAAATGACCGTGGTACAGGGAAAAATACTCGGAAATTTATTTCATGAAACAGGTGCCCGCTTCATTTTTTTTTTTTGTTATTTTTTTGTTTTGCAAAAGACTTGCATAATGTTGGTATACAGTAAAGATTTATTCCATACATTTCACTTTTATGCCGTCTTAGAAATTATTTTCTTTTATAAAATACACGCATGGCGAGGTGCGATTTGAAGAATCAAGGCGGTTATTTTACAATGTTACATAAACAAAACGCTGCGCCACAGAGGTGTAGGGTGTGGAGCTCAAAACGATTTTAAAATAAAGAAATGCATATTTGTCAATCCCAGCACATGTACTGATCATGTATATATATATATAAAAATACTTAATATAAGCCGTTTTGAAAAAAAAATCATATTTCAACGTCTATAATAATACACAAGATAAATATGTTCGCCGGAAAAAATCCGCACACCTACGGTCAAAAACACCATGTATTTTATTCCGTTTCCAAATTTTCACATAATCCTTTGACCCACAGACACAGAAGATATAATTCTTCACGATGATGGTCAATTTTAAACTTCAACATCAATATAAACAACGCAACAGCCGAAATAAACATCGAGATTATCGCCGTTCTACTCCATTTACAAAATCTTTCGACAAATTCAAACGTGGCACCCCAACGTTGACAAATATACATTTCATTTGGATTTTAAAGGCGTTTTGAGCTACACACCCAAAGTGTCTGTGATTTCTTTGATTCTTGTCCAATCATATAAGATTTAAGGGTTATGCAACACGTTTACTCATTTTAAACAATAATATGATCTACAGATTGCTACTGCCCCAAGTATTAAAGTTGTTGCTTTGGAAAACGAACTTTTAAAATCGGCAAGAAAACACGGCGCCTCTTCAGTTCTTTTTTTTTCAATAATTTTTAACATTCTAGTGAATTTAGATAGAAAACCAGAAAATAGTTCTTAAATATTAAATGTCACAAATCAAAACTTAAAAAGTTGGTACATGTATATCTTGCGTTAATTCAGAGCGAGGAAACTCGTGGCCGTAACACATTTAAATTCTTACCACCGTTTAAACAATTTTCATAAATGAATTATAGAAAGAAATTTAAGCATAAGATTATCGTCTTTAAAATGAATCATCAAGTATATTTATAATTATGAATTGAAAAATAAATACATGTAATTACAATCTAAAAATAACTTTTCTTTTCAATTTGGACTATATCAGCATGGAAAATTGTTTAACTGATTCCAGATAGGAATCACAGCTCCAATTTAAATACTTATCTATAAATCAAATTTATTTAAAACTTAATCTTATAAAATTTAAGTTGACACAAAGAATGTAAGTAAGGAAGAAACAGAACTGACTGGCGCAGTGTCAACATTTCCCGAAGTGTATATTGGGTCAGCGTACCGGTGTCGGCGTTGTGGAAATAGTTGACACACGTAACGTTTCAAAAATAAATACATGGTTGAATATATTTTCTATACCGGAACAAAACTTTTCTGGAACATCGCTTAAACAACGCCCAAATATCCAGGCCATTACGGCATGCTATGATTATAGTCTTTTATTACAAGGATAAATGGTACATGTACACGCAGACAAACGAAAAATGGGCGCTCGGCGTAACGAGTTTTACTTTTCTGAAAACTGTTGAGGAATGAAAAATTAACGCAATAATTTACCATTTGAATTCAAAAAATCTTTCATAGCGTAATGCACGTTTGGAAAACAAAACTTTCCTAGGCAAGGAGTTGCTGATTTTAATACGCAGCAAGTTGTAACTAACATAATTATTCTAACATAGATAATACTACAGAGTGGTGACAATATAAATTTTAATGAAATACAGTATTTGTTTATCCTTTAATAAACATGTTTATAAAAAAGAGGTCTAAATTAAAAGTTTCTCCGCATCATTTTAAAGATTTCAATCAATTAGAAAAAATAGTTAAAGATTATTTCCTGGCGATTTATTTTAATGTAGCAATAAATATAATTAATAATAACAACATTAAAGAATAATAAGCACTGTTTAACAGTTTTTCATATTTTTTTGCCACGCAAAAAAAAAAAAAAAAAATGACAACATTCACGCACGGTACCGAACAATATCGATTTTTAGCGTACATGTTACATTACTGTAGCAACATCACAATATGGCGGCGTTGGTACACAAACGAGACGGTGAAATGAAACTAACGTGGTTTACTTTCTTCTAAGTTGATAGTCTAGCACTTTTTGTGCTGTTCATTCCTTAAAATTGTATTGTTGAATAGATTCTTAGTTTAAATTGTCTGCATTTATACATTAACATCGAAATCCACGTTTCACCACAGAAAGGTCTCCTTTTGGTTTTGACGTTAAAGCGAGATTCTGCCGCAGAACGAAAATATCTCAGAATCAAGCTTTGGCACGTCTATATATTTTGACTAAGCAAACTGTTACATTTAATCATATAATACCCAACCTTATTCATGTTAACCTGCGGTTTTAAATTTCAATGCAACTTCTACTATTTTCTTACTTTATGTCTGTAAATTTAAAGATAAGAAAATCTGTAAAATTATGAAAATTGTTCAAAAATTTACAGACTGTCCGTAAATATAATGAAATCCTAGACCTGTTTAACAAAGCTCTTTCACCTCACAATACACTATTGGCAATATATGACTTTTTCAAGTCACATTCTTTGCATTAAATTATATATTAATGCAGCATAAAATTATGCACATACTTTGGTTGTGATTGGTGTGATTCTTTGACTTGGCCATTTCAGTTTCTGATGTTGCAAATCCTGAAAGTATATAAACATTGAATTGAGCTTTTTTATGTCATGCAAAGACCCATAGCCACAAATAGGTAAGCAAACTAAGTCGAATTATTCAACGCTAAATATAATAAATCAAGCTTAATAATAAATTTATAATAAATAAAATTTCCAGCGTAAGTAAATATATTGTTTAATTTGCTTTCTTTTTAATATTCTTGCGAAATAATGGACTAGTTATATGACAAAAGTCTATATAAGTATGATTTAAGTTTCCAACGGAATCATAAAGCTACAAACATGCAGATTCGATGTGATTTTACAATAAGAATTGATGTAAACATACAAAGTACTAAAATATCAAAACCGGAAAGGGAAGTTACCTGATGGTTCTAGGCGCGTATTAACTCTAAAATCAGAGCCGGAAACCAGGAAGTATTTTGGTCACATGACAGCTGTCAAAAGCTAAAAGTGATGTTTGAACTGCAAAAAGTTAAGAGCTTCTCCGAAGAAATATGTTCTTACGTTTCTGAAAGACGAGACAAACATAATGTTCCAAGCACCACTTCTGACAATCGTTAGTATTCCTCCCGAAGTATAATTTCGCTAGTTCTCAAGACATTCGTCCCCATAATTATCGTAACCTTTTTCTGGACTGAAGATTACTGAACAATTAATTCATATGCATATAAAATGTTTGTTATACATACATTTCAAAATGTTAAAGCCATTAACTTCAATTTTAATTTTATATCTTATATAATAAAAAAAATGTTTACTACAATGATTTTTTATTCATTTGAAGCCAGCATTATATTTTTATGCATCCATGTAAGAGCATGAGAATTGTGGAACCAAGGTATATTGATGCAGGATCCTGCATCCTGTAAATCCCTAATTTCATGAGAGATTCGAAAAAGAGCAATAGGATATGTTAGGGCAATATGGTTATAATTTTTGGAGTATTACACCGGCTTTGCAGTGTCCGGAAATATTTGTATTTATTTCTGACCAGGGTATGCTTTCTTATGTCCACAAAAGGGTTTTGTACAGAATAGGGAGATAGATTTTAATCATACATACATGTATAAGCTGTATGTATGTGAAAGCTAAGCCCATGTTACCATACTAATTTTGGCTTATGTAAGCCTGTATGCTTAATGCTACATGTTGTTTTTTTTCTATTTCCAGAAGTAGCTCGAGTTTTAAATCAAGAGAAAGATGGGTGTGTCTTGTACACATGGGATGATGTGTCAGATGCTAGTGAGGTAAATATTGGGACATTATTCATGCATCATGTTTAAGGTCCAAGAATTTTGATTTTTTATATGTAAACAATTGTTTATATGTAAACAATTGATCGTTTATATATAACCATGTTCCTAATATGACTCAACTTCCTGGAATGAATAGGAGAGTGTTTCAAACAAGCTTTAAACTTGAGCTGAAAAGAATATGTTTAGATAAATATAAAGGTCTTTTTTATGCTGGACTGACTGCTTTGCAAATGTACTTGTAGACACTTGGATTAATCTTTCGTTTTAAATGTGTGATCTTTAAGTAGGCCTACAAACAGTCCCTTAACAGAGGTTTGACATATTAATTTGTTTGCTATTTTTAATGAATCAAAATACAAAATGTGCAAAATATCTTTAATAATGACTAGATGATAAGATTGAATATTATGTTCAAACAGTAACAATTTTAGAATAAAAAAAATGTGGAATGCCTATGAATTGATTTTAGGCATAAGAGAATTTGGTACTTCAGTTTTGAACTTTAATCCAATTTGCTTCAATATATATTATCAATATGTTTTATTTCAGGGTGCCATGGTAACACACTTTGGCTTGTACAATCCAGCAACTCGTAAACATCAGGTATTTATACTTTAACACAGATGGTGATATAGAAACTGAAATTTCTTAATGATCATTTGCATTTTACACAGACATTTCATAGTGATCATAGTGACTGATATTAAAGGGACTCCACTGTCAGGTTTAAAAGCCTAAAAACATAACATTTGAATTTCTTACATAAATGAGCTGGGACACTTTAAACAGAAATATATGCAAAGATAGTTAAGAAATATACTTTGAAATAAATTGGAAATAATATTTTTATGCTTTTCTTAGCCCGATTTGAGTGAAAAGAGTTTAAACGCTTTTTGTTTTGGGTAATTATTTTACAATTTGAATAATTATTCTGGAAAAACGAAGTGCGCGATTGATCTGAAATTTTGCACAAAGATTAGTGGTCTAAACCTACATCAAATGGTACATTTATATGGAAAAAATATTTTCAGTCCCATCATGTCAAAAAACCTCAGAAGAGTCCCTTTAAAATGTGATACTAGTAGTTCTGAAATTTTATAGTGATAATAGTAACTGAAATTTTATAGTGATCATATGAATTGAAATTTTATAGTGATCATTGTAAATGAAATGTAATAGTGATTTTATAGTGATCATATAAACAGAAATTTCAGAATTTTGGATCATAGAAACTAAAGTTTTATAGAGATCATTGAAAAATACATATAACTGTGATTACAGTAATTGAAATTTTACAAGCTAACCTAGAAACTGAAATTCTAAAGTATTACTGTAGATTTAAAAAAAGTTCTATGCTTTTCTTTTACAACATTCCTTGTTTATTAGGAATGCTTACATAGCTTTTATAGTTTGAAAATTAAATGAAGTCATAGTATGTTTTATTTATGAAATTGAAATATGACATTGAAAATCAAAGGATATCGTTATTAAAGTACTGGTGTAACTTTTCAACCAGCTTGTTTGTCTGTCGGTATGTTGGCCAATTGTTTCCAGTTGTTTTATAAATAAAACATACTTTGACTTCATTTAATTTTGCACATTTTCTGTTTCTGTTTAAATTTTAGGTGTTACATATATATAACCAGCGGGTGTATGTTGTGTCCTGCTCTATCAACCAGGAAAGGACACTCATGGGTATTGTAATATTCTCTTGAAATATTTTTAACCATGATTACAAAGGATGTCATAAAGTACTGGTGTAACTTTTCAACCAGCTTGTTTGTCTGTTTGTATGTGGGCCAATTGTTTCCAGTTGTAGAACTTTCTTCTCATTACAAATTCTTTTCCAAAATTTAGTGAAACTGTAACAAAATATTAAAATTCCAAATACCAAGCTTACATTAACATGGAGCTAAATATATATATATATATAAGTCTGTGACATTATGAAATAAACATATTGATGCGGATGTTTGTACCCAACCAGTATTTAGTCTAATCTGAAAGAATTTTAGTTATTCTTGCTTGAATAGTGGGAAATGAGCGAAACAGTGCCCACTGTACCCTCTGTACTTTAAATTCATTTTTTTTGCTCGGTATATTACAGGATTCACTACAATGTCAAGAGAAGGTAATTTAATGACAAGTGCAGACAAAAGGACTGGAAAAGGTAAAATTCAGGCAATGATGAAAATAGAAGTATTTATAAAATGAAACTTTAATTAAAATTTGTAAAGACACGTTATAATGCTTTTAAAAATGCATTTTCGGTCTTTTGTATAATTTTCAAGATAACTTAAAATAGATTTTGTAGTAGAGAAGTGAATTCTTCCAATGAAATATTTCACTAAGGAGCGCAGTAGTGGGATGTTTAGGTATATTTTTGGTTGTTATATTATATTTTTCCCACTTTGTAAATTTTACACCATGTTAAATAATGGATTGAAGACTTGAAAATATTACTAGTACATGAACGGAAAACTTTTTTACCAAACACTCAAGTGATCCGTCCAAATTTATGACTTAACGGTGGCTGTTGCTAAGTAATAATAATTATAAACAATAGGATTGTAGGGACTTCTCATCGTTCATCGTTATAACCAGTTCTCATTATAAACAGTATAAAATGAAAGGAAAATAGAAGGGAAACGACTGGGACACAATAGCATGTACGTTAAAAGCAGTACCTCATTAGAACTGATCTCGTTGTAAGTGGAGTACACTGTAATGCTAATATTTGTATAAACCCATAAACAGTGAAGAGTTAAAGGTAACAAAAAGTGTAGCTGAATAACAACACGTAATCTGTCAGGTAAATACATAAAATACATAACTATATTAAGTTTCACAAAAATGTTATTGTCACTTGTATATTTGATAGAGAAATATAGTGCGTACCTGGCAGAGTTGAAGGCACAGAGTCCCCGTGTATTTTCCCTCAACCTGGAGCGACAGACATTTCTCAAAGTGCAGTTTCTATACGAAGATAAACCTGCGGAGAAAGAGACATACATGCTGGTCATGCTTCACAGAGAGTGTAAGTCTTTCCTCTTTTACTCTTACAACTTAATCACCCACTTCAATACTACTATCTATACATAATGTTATCTTGAGTCTACAAAGTTTTCATTTTTATTATGCTTTAGCTTATTTGAGAATATTGACCCATAGTGTTCTTGGTAAAGACATGTTTTTCAGCATGTTTAGAAATAAAGCAAAAACAAAAAATGTCAAATTATAATTTTTTTTCATAAGAGGATATTCTTTAAAAAGTATTCATTCACAAAATGTTCCTCCTTCATAACTTAATATTCAATTTAGCCCAATCTGAAAAGATAAATGAATTATGAAAAAGTATGAATAGATTGTACATGTATTTTGAGTTATTGGATGTACTTATTGAAAACTGTTGCTTGAGATATTTTTTGAGAGAGGATTCCTGAGTTTAATAATATTTTATTGTGTACAAAAACATGTAATTGTGTATAGTGCCAAACACAAATGAACCAAGATTTTACATAAGGAGGCAGCTCACAGTAGGCCAAAATGACAGTCTTGAATGCATTTTGGTCACCTCAAAACTTAGAAAACACACTTGGTTATATGTGATAAAACCAAAAATAACTGCCTCAAATTTAACAACCTGTCTCAGAAATTTTTCTTGAATGACAAGCCTGAAATTAAGAAAAAATTATATTTTATAATGGAAGATTATACATGTAATGTATGTGGCCAAAAAATAATAACATATTTTAAGCCATGCCCTTAAGATGATTCTTAAATGCATCTTACAGAAATCAATAGTTTACTGTCAAAAGCATATTTATTCCAGTACACTGTTTTAGATAAATATTTTTTAAACACCACTCAATGCCAACTGAAGCAAGACATTTAAAGTCTGCATCAAAACATTTTTGTCTTTCAGCTATTGGTCTGTACAAGATTCCTTTGGCGAGAGTGGCTACAGGAATGGTAAGTTAGTTAACATGCTCTCTGCATTACAAATATATGTTGCATAACATTGAAATTGAGATATGGTAGCTATGACTGTCTTTATACAGTTCAACCTGTGCAGAGTGACCCTGTGTAGAGCAATCACTTCTTTAATTATAACAACATAATCTGATTTTCCAGAAGTAGGATTTCACTATAAATTTAACCTCTGTAGAGCTATACCCCTCACCAGCAGCCAATAACATTGTCTTATAAAGGTAGTTGCTATGTACAGGCTTTACTGTATTTGTTAAATGATCCATACTGCATAATAAATTGGCAACTTATTAAATCTTCCCAGTAAACAAGTTCTTATATGAGATTAATGATAGGAAATTTATTTGAATTAACTATATATAAAATTAAGGAGTTTTCTTGGTTGAAAAAAAACAACCTTATTTTATGAAAGAAAATGATAAAGTTTTTTCTATTTCAAAGAAAAAAGGAAATAGAAAGTTCATTTTGAAAGAAAAATGATGTTTTGAAAGGTTTTTTGTCTTTAACAAAAATTATATATAAAAGTTTTATTGGTTGACAAGATCAATTTTTTATTATATGATTGAAAAGTTATGACAGTATATTCAAGCTAGAATAGTCTGATCATGTTCTTTACAACCGACTGCTGAAACAGCTTGAATCATTGCAATTTTTATAGAAATTCCATAAGCTATACCAGACAATTCCATTATTTAAAGTCAATGAGGAATGGGTTAAAATGCAATTTTATAATCTTGCCAAGTCATTTTATTCAGGTAATGCGAGGACAGCCAAAGACCGAGCAGGTGGCTAAGAAATTCACATGGTGCCAATGGGACTGCCAGAATCAACAGTTATTCTATATGTTACACCGTCGAGATGGCAACAATATCAAACAGCATTTACTGTCATGTGTACAGTTCTACAATAATGCCACACATGATCATGTGGTGAGAATTCATATAAATCTTACTAGTCTTACTAATCTGTAATGAACTGCCGATTTTGTGACTCCGAAAAAATGGTATTGCACGGCCATGCATATATTTTGATGTGACGTCATAATAGTTATACAAACATAGTGTAAAGACGTGCTAAATGTTAGCATTATACTATAAGCGCACAAATGAAAAATGATCTTTTTTCACTTAAGACGGTCTTTGTTTTGGGTATGTGATAAAAAGAATATTATATTCGTGTAAGTTCATTACTGAATTTATTAAACTTGTTGAATAAAATAATATTATGCTTGCCGGAGGCTCGCATAATATAATTTTATTCAACTCGTGTTATAAATTCAGTTTTGAACTTACACTCATTCAATATCCTTTATTTACTTAATAACAAATTGTCTAATACCACATTGTGTAGCTCATTATGTTATTTTGAAGCTTTTCATATAAAGACATAAGTTGTCCATCCGTACATTATTTCAGGTACATGTATATTCAGCATTTTGATAGGTCTGCAAACCCTGTTTAAGCTATGTTGGATAGAGGATAAAATTAAAACCAACAGTGCTTTAGGCCTTAATCTTATTCACAAACCATTATCTATCTGCCACTTGGGCCCTTAAGACATCAACTGGTTAAATTAATAAATGATCACAAATTTGAAAATGAAATATGAAACAAATTTCAACAACTTGAATAGGAACGTTATTTAAAAAAACTGTATATTTTTAATGCATATCTATTGGGAATGAAGAGATACTGTGATATTGTTGAATTATTAGTGAAGTAAATTAGTTTTAATCAATATTAAAAATGTACTAGTAATTTTCTTCTTCATTTATTTTAGCTGGATGTTCCACTTAATTTCCCTGTTGCTTCCAAATCCTCAGGCAGGTAAGATGTGTAAATATCTTTTTTCTTGGGCATCTTAGCTCTTAATCTGAAGAACTCAAAACTAATTGGCTTTGGCCACCAGTATACAGCCCCGCAAGCCTACACATCCAAGTATGCTCAGGCTTTATACTGTCTGTAGACTAGTGTCAAATTTTCATCTTGATATCCCCAGAATTAATAATGGACAGTTCTACAAATAGAAGCTGGACCAGTACATTATAAAAATTAGGCAGGTTAAGGGTTGGTATAGGAGAAAAAAAAACTGTATCTCTTGCTTGTTTTGTAAATAAAAAATGATCACACACAGTTCTGTTCTTTCTATAAATGTTTCATTACTGAAATAAGGAAAACACTATACTTCTTAGATTAACTTTTACCTTTGTAGACCATTACAGTAGTTATGGCATGGTTATTACCTATTGAACAAGAAAAAGACACAAATTGATGATTTAGTTGTAATGAAACTGTCTGTTTTGTTTCAGATGTTACTATGCCGATATTCCTCTACACAATGGAATACCTGACAC
>NW_026862997.1:0-34662 GCF_026571515.1 Ruditapes philippinarum
ATCAAATTGAGATGTACGCACGATGAATAGCTGCAGGTTTTATGCCGCACAAGCGAATTATTTTTCATATAGGTCCTTATTCCAATCGCATTTGTAGTTCTTTTTTGCTGGTCATTTTGTGTAGAGTGTAATGAATGCACTGTGCACTGTAGAATGCCAGTGAAAATTTGAGATAATTTCAAGTGGTATGCTGCAGTGTTAATTTTATTGACACATTCGCCACGATTGTCGTGAATTCTAACACGACCTGCATTTTCCATATTGAACATAGAAGAACCGAAAGTGTGTGTTATTATCAATTCTGAGTGCATTGTTGTAGAATAATGCACGGTTTGAGTTCAAACGCGTAGTAATATAATAATTATATAATTATATCTGTTTCCATTCTAACACGTCAAGAAAAAATATAATTATTATTATAAAGTTGGACTCTATGTTTGGTGGTTAAATTTGTTTTCGCCTCAGAGTTTCCAATAGAAACGTTCTTTAAAGGCTGTTACAGTGGTATGAAAAAACTGTCGTTAAATCTTCCGTGTGTAGAAACATTTTGAGAATAACGCATTTTGAAAACGTTGATAAAACTGTGTTTGTTTATTTTATTTCACTCTATATTTTTTAAAGTGAAATAAATGTAAAACTTAACTCGTTCGCGACATTAAAATAGCGTACTTGATTTGATTGTTTTGCACGTGCTGTTTGGCGCTACATTGTGACGTCAAGTAAACAACACTTTAAACGTCTGTACAGCGTTAACGACTGAATAAAAGATATTGGTGTTCGGATTTATTTTCTTAGTTAGACCGTTTTCTTTCATTCTAGATAGTTTTCACAACATAATTCGACAAAAAAATGTTTTATTTATCAGATTTTTCAAACAAATGGCGCCCTCAATGTGAAAATACACAGGGAGATAATAAGAACAGCGAGCGCATTGTTGTAGAATAATGCACGCTTCGAACTGTTATTGAGCAATAAAATCACAGTTTGGGATATATTATTTCTTAAATAACGTACTTGATTTGATTGTTTTGCACGTGCTGTTTGGCGCTACATTATGACGTCACGTAAACAACACTTTAAACGTATGTACAGCGTTAACGACTGAATTAAAGATATTGGTGTTCGGATTCATTTTCTTAGTTAGACCATTTTCTATCGTTCTAGATAGTTTTGACAACAAAATTCGACAAAAAATTGTTTTTATTTATCAGATTTCTAAACAAAATGGCGCCCTCAATGTGAAAATATATAAAATCCGACGCGCTGACAATAAGTACGGAAACAAATCAGGCGCAATTTGCTTAATATCAGGTACGGCAGCAGTTATTTGTTAATGTCGTGTTAGAATCGAAATAATATATCCAAATCAGTGATTTTATCGCTGGATAACATCACTGTTTGTCGTTCGGATGCGCATCATTTTATGACTCGGGCTACGCCCTCGTGATATAATTCCTCGCATCCGAACTCCAAACAGTGATGTTATTGAGCGATAAAATCACAGTTTGGGATTTCTATTATTTCTTAAATAAAAGTATAAATGACATTATTTTTGGAACATCCGTATTGTAGAAAATTGAAAATGAAAGTTGTTTACTGGTCGGAGTCACACTGATTAATTACTTTATCTAATAACCAGCGGTGCCAATATAATGCCATATAAAATGAAATTAATACATCAAATAGTATCCTCAAATAGAGTAAAGTAAAACAACAACAAGTAGATCAAGTAGATATCAACAATGTCAAGAAGACAACAAAACTAAAAAACATGAATTATAGGTAAGAAGTTTCAAAAACTCGCACGCTTTTCTGCCTTTTTAGTGATTTTATTTTTGCTTATTTTACAGCCTCATACCGTCTCTTTCCTCTAGCAAAAAATGCTATATTTCCCCCTAAAATGGAGTCCTGTTCTTCCCCGTGAACAGAAAAAAGGTTATGTAACTGCAGTAAAAGACTAAATTAACAAATAATTTTAATTTCAGCCCCCCTCCCCCCACCCCACGCACACACTTTTTTATTTACAGCGATTCAGTTTCCCCTCCACCCAACAGAAAGCTAAAAAAAAAGTAAAAAATCTTTGCACGTTGTTAACAAGTTCATGTTCATCAACGCAGAATGATAATAGTATTTTTCCCTATATTTTACAGTCGAATAAAGGACTTTTCTCCTAACCCTAATATGCTATACTTTCTCCTTAAAGCTATATTCCCCCCTGTCTTGACCTGTGCATAGTTTGTCCCCAGAACAGTAGCTGTTCTAGATCAGCTTGTTGGTCAATTTTCATGCAATGGACAAAAAGACAGACTACAGATAGCCTTGCTATGTACCTAGATTGTTAAATTTAAATTAAATTGAACATATGATTGAATGTGTGGCTATGTTTCGTTCTAAGTTGTTGGTGTACGATTTCACATTCTTCCTTTTTTTCTGTTTTTTTTTGTGCTATATTTCCCTTCAGAAGTCTTAAAAATACCTGGCTAATATGACTTGTAAAACAAACTATGATTCTCAAATTTGTTGCTGTTACTCTTGTACTGTGAAAATATTCATATACAATGTTTTTGTTTTCAAACATTTGCGGAGATGTAAATATATATACATGTATATTGTATTTAAATTTGTGGTACATTTTAAATCCTTTTTTCACTTAAACTCAAAATTGTGTGCTTAATTTATCCGATACAGACATTGTTTTGCGTTTTATTTGTCTTGAATATGGCACACAGCATTGTGTTTATGTAAGAATTGTTTGGTTATTAAACCCTTCACTATACTTTAAGACCACTTGTAAGACCTGCAGGCCTGGAGAAACCCCCAAACTTTCACACCTACATAACAATAATCGTCTTCATTAAATATTATAATCACCTCTAGTGTTCTCTTGAGCGAGTATTGGTCGTTTGACTTTTCCATCGCGCCGCCTATTTTCAATGCCGTCTTTCTCACAGGAAAGATAGTCTATAGAGATTCCTTCGTATCCAATAGGAACGATGCTGAAATTGTCGTCTGCGAAAAAAACAATTTTGGATTTGCCGACAGAAAAGTCGTCTGCGTAAATCCATATAAGAATCCTTGAAGGGAAGCGAGTGTGTTTTGGAGCTTCTTTTCAGAGCTCATTCACACTTTACGTTTATGACAATAATAAAAACAATATCATCGGCGTCGTCTGTGTAAAAAACAACAGCATTGCAATATTTTTATGAATCTTATGACAAAGTATTTACATGTCTTCAAAATCGGACAGTTCTGAATGTTGATGATCATATGAATTGGAATTAATAAGTTCTTTTTAGAAATGGTATATTCCGTTGAAGAAGGGCGGTTTTTGAAGGCAGATGATAACTTTAGAAGGGTACGTATTAGTAATGTACTATTTACACTATTTACGTTTTATTTTATACAAGTATAATTTTACTTTAAACCCCAGATTGGATATTTTCTAAGTAAAACTTTATTTGCATATTAATTTTATAGTGTGTACATTCATTATAAAAACCTTATTTATTTATTATATACTTACAAATGAAATAATGAGAAATACATGTATTGATGAAATAAAATGGGTATTTTCACTTTTTCACTTCATTGAAACATATATTCCGTATTTTCACTGGTGTCTTGCCGGATTACTTTCTTCAAAATTCAGTCAATGCAAAAAAAATTATACGGGAAGTATTTCACATCGTAAGGTCAAAAAAGTATATAATAAACAGAAAATACAAGCTTTTACTATAAATATGGATTTATTTCATATGGTATGAAAATCATCATATTACATAACACTCGATGAAAATAAATCCCGTTTTTTGTAGTAACAAAAACTTTAAAATCCTTTATGTATGAACAATAACCGGCAGCAGAATTACATTGACAAAACATTTTGATTCATATATTTCAGTTAAAACTGAAAAATAAAATAATTTAAATAAAACAATCATTCATAAATGATAATACAACCATATCGTTTCATGCATTCATTTTGAAATAAAAGTTATCTAGCTTGCCAAATTAGACGGATTTTGAAATAAAAGATATTATTTGTGTTTAGCATTATAAAGTGTAGGTCTAAATTTTACAGAATAATGATGAATTTGGCTCCGTGTAAATATGCATTCTAGCCATCTTTTCTTGAGATGTTGGTGTCTCAGATTTATTTGAATTAAAAAAAAATTCATCCAGATTCACTAGCTGATATGACGGGCGCAATGTAAAAGGTATTTGAAACTGCTAAGGTCATAACCCGTAAAGTTTCCAGTTTTTAATTTAATTTCAGGCCTCGGATATGATGGAGTCAAGTTCGAGCCCAACAATGTACCCCGACATGTGGCGTCCGGCTACCCCTGATCGCTCTGAGATAGCATCCCGGTCACCTCTTATGTTGAATACCGGAAGTTATAACCAACAAGGGGGATACGACGCGGATAACTTTCCAAATATTCTAACATTTTCTCCACCCTACAAGTAAGTATATTGTTGAAGATAAGATATACATGTACTTACAGTCACAGAAAAGCATTGTCCAATTGAAAAAATAAAAATCTTCAGGCATTTATTTTAGTTTGGTTGCAAACATTAACTTTATTTGAACTTATCTTTTTTTAAATAACTACAGCAACTAATATGAGATGGTAAATAATATTAGACGAACACACGACAGTCAAAACAAGCTTAATTTTTTTTATCAAACCCTACTAGTTTTAGATATGCACTACCCTTTTTCAAGGTAAAGATTATATGAAACTTGTCTCTAAAGTA
The DNA here is from genome assembly GCF_026571515.1 of Ruditapes philippinarum. Taxonomy (NCBI): domain Eukaryota; kingdom Metazoa; phylum Mollusca; class Bivalvia; order Venerida; family Veneridae; genus Ruditapes; species Ruditapes philippinarum. Next base: position 4,759 of record NW_026862997.1, read on the forward strand.
TACTATTTTTTTTAATTGGAGTGTATACCAATGTTTTAATGTTAGAATCAAAAATCGTAATATATTGTATGACCATGTTTCATGATTGTGAAAGTGTGCAGATTTTTGTTTCTGTTTTTTTTTTTAACTTGAACAAAAAAGCCAGGCACTGATCCATTCTTCATCTCAGATTCTTCATCAGATATGTTTATTGAAAAAAACCTGTTTTTCTTTAAATTTTATTGGAGTTTTGTTTATTTTTTATTTTATTATATTATGATAAACCAGTGTTTATAAGTATCGAATCACAATAACACATGCATTAACACATTTACATTAAGTACAATTACATGATATTTCATCATACAATATTCATCATTTTCTATTCTAAGATGATGGACTTAAAAATATTTTATGTGTAGCAGATGCTCTTAAAGTCATAGCACTTTTAATATAAATAGCTAAATTTGTGAGAATTGTTCTTTGATCATTTTTGATAGTTCTATAAATTTAAGCATGCTTTGGTTTAACATAATAATATTTTTTATGTACAATTTCCTTAAATCAATATATCATGGGCAAATCAAAATACATTTTTGTAAAATGATATTCGTCCTCAATGTAGCGCTTATCACAGAATATACAAAAGTTGATTTCACTCGATTCTCCGGCTACCTGTTTGTATTTTCAAAGAATGCGAGTTTATTAGTTTATTTACAGGACTGTTTTCTTTATTTACATGCCACCCTTGAACTAAACTATAGATAATTCGTTGTTAAAAACAAAATATAAAATAAAAGTATTTTCACAAACGGTATTAAGTGAATCCCACACATATGCAAAACCATACTCAGATAATGATTTTATCACATTTAACAAACAATTTTTCTCCCCCCATTAAACATCGTATGCAGTTCTATACACGTGCTGTTATATTATTGTCAGTTTAAGCCAATATTTAATAATGTTAACATATCTCATCTGTGATCGCTTTAATAATTATTTACAAGTTGAAGATTACATTAAATTACAAGAGATAAAAAATGGTACTGCACAGTTCTATATAATTATAATGTAGAAATACACATTTTTTCTATTGAAGTTTCTATGATATTAAAAGGAAACAGTCATATCATAAAATTTAAATAAAACGCAAATATAGACAATCTGTGCCTTAATTACATGATAATAAGAGTGAATATTTTTTAAACAAATAAATTAAAGAAAGTGAATTTTTAAAAAATGCGATTAGAATCGATATGCAATGACGTTAAGTAATTAACGTTTTTTTAAACTAATAGTACAATGCAGAGGCCAACCCGTTTATTACATAAAAATGATATAGAATTGTTGAATTTATATGTCTATACGTCTATACTTTGTGTGTTATTGCATGACAATGAATTACTGTAATCAATTTATTTGTAGACAACATTCCGTGTAAAAGAAAAGTAATAAAGTACATTGTGCATAAGCATGTGTTAGTCAGAAATATACTCAGAAATACATTGTAAATCGTATGTTTGTGCTATTTTCAGTCCGATTTGAGTGCAAAGCGTTGCAAGCTTTTCAATTTTAAGTCATTTTTCTCAATTAGAATGATTATTCTGGAAAAAAACGGAGCGGGCTAATGATCTGAAAATGTGCACATAAGTTAGAACGAGTCCCGTCATGTAAAAAAACCTCAGTGGAGTCTCTTTAACAATTTATTTTCTTTTCTTAAATCGTAAGCGTGTGGTAATTTTTCATTTAAAAGTCAATACAAGTGCGATTAAAGTTCGTATTTAGATTTTTTTTACATTATGTATTGATAAAATACTTTATACAACCAATACGTTAACACATTATTATTTTTTATGTTGTTTCTTCAAATAAGGGTTTTATTGCGTTGATTCTGTTCTGGTGTGAACAAAACTAAACTATGTATATGAATTAGGTGTTTATATAATTTGCACGCAAATCTATAACCATTTTTGTTTTCTAATTTTGATTTCAAGGCCCATTATGACCAGAAACGCTTCTATTTTTATGTCTTAGTCTTTTATTTTTTATTTTTGGCGTACTTTATAGTTCGTTGGCCAATTAACTTAACCATCTTTTACTTCTGTTATTTGGCAATTAGTACAGTTGTATGGATTTAGAATCGCTACTTTCTTTAGACAACAAGCATCTAACATGCTCTAAAATCATTATTCAAATTGATCAAATTCATGTTTGCCCTTTCTAAAAGAAGTCAGTTTATATTCGTTCCTGCGGCATAGTATACCTTTAACTATCGTAATGTGCTTACGGTGGAAAAAAGTTTGGTAAATAAAATATTAAATAAACAGACTAATGTTCACGAATCAATACATATGGTGCTCTTACATTCTTAGTAGTGTTTAGCCATCAAAAATAATATTATGTTATTGTTTTTTCTTTTCAAACTTGTAATGAACCAAATTCCTTGTCCATACATGCGATATTTTGTATTGAAAAGTATAAGTCGGCCTGTTGACCTAATGTATGCTTATTTCAGGTCTATAAAAAACTTTACAGTGTATGGAATTAATTTAATGTTGTATTAACAAGATACATGTTTTTGATACTTTAATAAGAATCATATTCTGTTATGATCTATAAAAACTCTACAACTTAGTCCATTTCATAATAAGAACATTTGCTTATATTTTTCATATAATGTAAGAAACACTGCATATATACTTTTAAAATGTGTATCTTTATAATGAAATCATTTTTGTATGACTAACTAACACACTTATATGTTCAAATTTCTAGGAAATTTTGTTGCAAAACTTGTAATTCCTTTAAATGTTCTGTGGAGAAATCAAACAAATAAGCTTAAGAAAAAATATATATGAAAACACACAAGGTAAACAAATATTTATAGTTTCATTTTATTATATACTTAAAAATGAAATATTGAGAAATATTGATGAAACAAAATGCATATTTTCATTTTCCGTATTTTCACGGTAAAAATTTATTTTTCACCGCAGCAGTGAAACTTAGTTTAAATATTTTCACTGGTGTCTTGTCGGACTATATTCTTCTAAATTCTGCCAGTACACAATATTTAAGGGAAAGTCTTTCAAATTTTAACATCAAAAAGAGAAAAATGTATATAATAAACAGAAAATTCAAGTTTTTTCTATGAATACAGGATTAATTTTCATCGAGTGGTATGAAACTTAATATTTTATGAGTGGCGGTAGCCACGAGTGAAATAAGATAATTTTCATACTACAAGAACTTGAATGTCCTCTATTTATTTACAAAAATAAATAAATAAATAAATAAATAACAAATAAAAATAAAAAGATAAATAAAGAAAGAAAGGAAACAGATTTGCCTATGCTATTTAAAATTATTTGTATTTAAATATTACATTTGTAAAGAACAACATCGAAACTATTTCTTCTTGTTTAACATGCATGGTATCTAGATTTTATGAACATGTATTTCACTAAACATGCTTTAACATGCTTTCTTTGGTAAGCTCTGGAAACTTGATAAATTAAATAAAATTATGTATACTCACATTTTACAAACACCCCTTACATAGTGATTTTAGGATATAATGGTAAATCTGACACTTATCTGTCTAAAATAGACCTTCTGCTTCAAGTACCCACTTAATAAGAAAAAGTAAACATGGCTTAAAAGATGACCATTTTTCTTTTGTCCAAAGAAAGTAAACGGTCAAATCTGTTGACCATCTTAAACAAGAGTATTGTTTACGAGAGGGACCTAGTCCTTACAATGTATGAACTGACCAATGACCAAAAACGTACATGTAATATAAAAACTAAGTCTTAAGGGTGGTCAATGTCATACAGCTTAATTTTGAAACAAAGTTCACTAAAGGTACTATAAGATTACTATATAGTGGATTTTGACTTAGGTTAGGTTCAATACTGAATTTATTGAACAAGGCCAGAGGCTCGCATAATATAATTTTATTCAACAAGTTCAAAAAATTCTGTAATGAACCTTTAGGAATATAATATTATTTTTTATCACATATCCAAAATGAAGACTGTTAAAGTGCAAAAGAATTATTTTTTCATTGACGCCGCCTACAGTGTAACGCTAATATAAGAATCTTACACCGGCTGCCGGTACAGACCGGAATATCTAGCTCGAGGGTAACCGTTTACGGCGGTAACGCTTAACAGTTACCCGAGAGCTAGATATTCCCGTCTGTACCAACAGCCGGTGTTTGATTCTTTTTCTTGCATATTACATGTCAATTATTTTCGGAAACGAAATTATGAAAACTGATATTCTCATTACGCACCTTTTTCTTATAGTAGCGTATGAACTTACAACTTCATTCATAACGGAAAAATGACGTCATCCTAAGAACGCGATTAATTCATAAATGGCGCGCGTCAATGACGTTATTTAATGCACGCGACTTGTCTTACATGGGGGGTGTAAGACAGAGTTTTCTTGCACCGGTGTAAACGGTAGATAATCCTGTCTGAGATGCAAGAAAACATTGTGTGCGTCTTTACACTATTTTTGTATAACGCTTTTGTATAACGCAAATGAGTCGACACGTCAAAATATATGCATGGCCGTGCAATACCATTTTATAGAGTCCCAAAATCGGCACGGGTGTGTGATAAATAGAGGGTATTGAATGAGTGTAAGTTCAATACTGAATTTATTGCACGAGTTGAATAAAAAATATTATGCGAGCCTCCATGCTCGCCAGAGGCTCGCATAATATAATTTTATTCAATTCAGTAAAGAACTTACACGAATTTAATATTCTTTTTATCACATACCCCTAAAAAAGACCGTTTAAAGTGAAATAAGAGTCATTTTTCATTGACGCGTCTGTAGTATAACGCTAATATTTAGCGCGTCTTTACACTCTGTTTGCATTACGCTAATGACGTCACGTCAAAATATATGCACGGCCGTGCAATACCATTTTTACGGAGTCGCGAAATCGGCACGGGTGTGTGATAAACTGCGATACATAACTGCAAATAAACCTGATACTGGAACTTTCAGTTACGAGTAGTACAAATGTATATTAATATAACTCGATTACTTTGATACATGACGAAATTTATTGTTTAGCAAATGGCATTTTGCATCGAAATTAAAAATTCTACTATGAATGAGTTTTACAAATATTTGTAATTTTTGTTCATTTTCAGTTTAGAAGCCAATTCTAATGCATAGTTTGTGTCCAGATATTTTTCTCTCCTGAAAATGCCTGATATATTGCGCTCAGTTCCTTTAAAACATTAAATAACAAGAAGATCTCCAGGGACAGATTAATTACATATAATCCTGATGTGTGAACTAGGCAAAAAACTAACATGACAGTAAACATGGTCGCGATCCAAGTGGTCACTTTATTTATTCTAAATCAATACGGACACGCTACTGTCCATTCTTAACTAGTGTAATTAATACTGATATAATATTTGGGTATTTGTTAAGGAGCTTTTAGGATTTTGTAAATTGAGACGAGTGACCCGGGGTCTCCTTAGCGGTATAAAATGCATGATTATGTTGATGCTTGTTTGAAACTTCATTTTGACGTAAGAAGGTGATTTACTGCCCGAGTCTGCTGGTGTTTTATTCTAATTCTTACGTTATTCTCAAACGGATATTTCTGGTGCTTCTTTAAAATAATAGGTATATCTCTTTGATTTAGATTTGTATGTTTCGGTCTAATATATGAAAATAGTTCATGTGTATACTTGTTTTAGACAATAATAGACTTTAATGAAGTAAAATAAGCATCAACTACATAAAGCACATAGATATTTTTTAATTAAGTCTAACAATTTGCCTTAAATTTGCATGATGAATTATATTATTGAAATGTAGTAATAGATGGATGTAAGTGAAGATGGAAATCGTATAAAAGACACAAATTCCAGAGAAAAAAACAAGATATTGGCAAACAAATACATGCATTTCTGTTTCGCAGCTTAACTTTCTTCCAACCATTCTGTATTTTTTATAAATATTTTGTTTTTTAAATTGACAGAGAAAAATAATTATTCAATTATTTACAGCATTTATTTTCTTAATCTTACTGTATGTACTCAGTTGCAAATGAAAGTGTGCACCAGATTACTTGAAAATGGTGTATTCTTACTTGACTTGAGTAAAATAATGGCCAGTCGAATTTGGTATTTAAATTTGCAGAAATCTGTTGTCCACACTAATGATTACTTTTGTATTGAACTTTATTTCACCAGAATGTCAGAATTCTTCGTCAGAATGGCTTCGTGTAAATAGCGGACCAGCGAAAAGTTAAAGTTGCAAAGAGTGGGGCGGGGGGGGGGTAATTACGTCTATGCATGGCTCGAGACTGCATGGAAATGACGTAACGTCATATGGAATTTGGTTTGAATGATTTTTCATTGAAAATTTCAAGTATTCAACGGCAAAACGCATTTACAAAAAGCACAATTCTGCAATATTTATTTTTCAAAACTAGGTTGTCAACACATAACCAAAGTTCTTATTATAATCAAATTAAATATAAATCATCGTGTAGTTAATACATTTTTGCAGATTTTGATACCAAATATGCTAATATGTTATTTAAATAAGTATACAAATTTTTTCCTGTAACCAAGTGCACATTTTCTTTTGCAACTCAGTATATATTTGTGAAACAAAATATGTTTTATTTTTTAAACAGTTTAGCTAAAAATATATAATATTTTTATACACCGTGTATAGATAACAATGTATTATGTGGTTAAACTATTATATTAATTTGCACTTGTCTGCAAATGTCCAGGATTGTTTTATGTACTGAAATTTAAAACAGAAAACATACTTTCCTATACATGATATATTTATATTAATTTACGTATAAATGTTTAAACCTTTACTGTAATGAATTCTAAAAATAATTGTTGAGTGTCTTACAGTTTTTTTAACTTTTCGTTTCAGAGAATTTACTGTATTCAAAGAGAAACAAAACCATGACGTCACAGACGCGCTTCTTTCACTGAAGAACGCTGTCGTGCACCCTTCATTTGGAAGTCAGTTATCACCACTTTCACCAGCAATGCATCTTGGTCCCTTAAACCCAAGTGGTTTAAACAATCACAATCAACAATCTTTGACATACACCGTGAACCATGGCGGGCAAGTTCATCCTATGAGTTACTCCGGAAGAGGAAGTCCTCAGTACCCATCGGTGCATGCGCAGTTGCATGGCGAACATATCAATTCTCAGCAACCAAGCATGTTTCCGGCGATGAGTGTTAATGTGTCAATGAGCATGAATGTAGTTCCTCCAAATTTCGGAAATAATTCATGCAACCCTGTTCAGCAATGGCAATCGTCATCTCAGCATTACAACATGGGTCAAGAATACCAGCATAGTCCCCATGATACATCGTTCCAGTCCCAATATAGCCCATACTCTCAGAGCTATCACCCTCAACATTATTCTTTCTCGTCTGACTTCCGGTCGGGAGTTTCCGAGAATAGGGGATTTTATTATAAAATGGCAGATGAGTTCAGGACGGGACAGAGATACTACTCACCGACGCAGTTTAAAAGTGGAAAGTTCATAGATGACAAACCACTTCATCTTGCTCATAGCCCGGATCCATCTAAAATAAACTTGTGTCGCATTTGCGGGAAAACATATGCGAGACCAAGCACTTTAAAAACTCACTTGCGCACTCATTCCGGTGAAAAACCATACAAATGTAATGCTTGCAACAAATCGTTCTCACAGGCGGCGAATTTAACGGCTCACTCGCGAACGCATAGTGGCGAGAAACCATTCCATTGCCCAGTTTGTGACCGCCATTTTTCCCAGAGTTCTTCAGTCACAACGCACATGCGCACTCATAGTGGAGAACGTCCTTACAGGTGTCGTCTGTGCAAGAAAGCATTTTCAGACAGTTCAACATTGACCAAACATTTGAGAATACATAGTGGGGAGAAGCCTTATCAATGTAAACTGTGCTTGCTCCGGTTCTCTCAGAGTGGAAACTTAAACAGACACATGAGAGTACACTCAAGTAATGGTTGATTATATTGATATGTACATTTTGTCATTTTTAACCTAAAAAAAACTAGAAACGCATAATTCAAGCTAGATCGTGGTAAACAAATTTTTCTACATTTTTATTTTTACAAAATGTAAAATCAGGAAGATGTCTGTTGTTTATAAAGATAAAAGTGAATTGACAAACATTGATATTTATAGATGAATTCACACACAACAAAATACTGTGTTGATCTCTGTTTGTTGTTATTTAAGCTATGTAATAGTACATGTATATTAAAGATTCTATGTTATACACAAACTGGAGTTCAAATGATATGATGAATAAAAGAGTTAACATGAAATAGAATTTTCTCGCTTTTTTTCCCATCAAACTGCATAAAAAGAATGAATTTAACGATTTTATCTTCAGAGCAGAAATAACACTGCTCACACCTCAAACACAATCGAACTAATATAAATTCCGTATAGAATATAGCAAAAGTCTTATATAAAAAGTATTAGAAACAATTTGTTCCCGTAATAAATAAATTCTCTCTGTAGTGAGCGGCGTTAAACTTCTGTTAGAACGTATCCCCTGTAAAACAAATGTCTTTTTTTCTTTTTTCTACATGCATGTGAGTAAGGAAGGTATTGAGTTATGGTTTGATATTTTTGTGCCCCCACTATAGGGGGGGGGTTAGATTTACCCTTGTCCGTCCGTCCATCCGTCCGTCCGTTCCCTTTTTGTGTCGCACGAAGCTCAAACAAATAATTCACCTAGAGTCATGAAACCTTACAGGAATGTTAATCAGCATGTGAAGTTGTACGCCTGTGTATTTTCATGTGGATATATTTAGTATTTTTAGAGTTATTGCCATTGACTTAGTAAAAATTTCCAATTTTGAACTTGTGTCGCACGTAACTCAAAAAATATTTGACCTAGAGTCATGAAACCTTACAGGAATGTTGATCAGCATGTGAATGTGTGCACCTGGGTATTTTTATGTGGATATATTTAGTATTTTTAGAGTTATTGCCCTTGAATTAGTAAAAATTTGCAATTTTCAACTTATGTCACACGTAACTAACAAAACATTTGACCTAGAATCATAAAACCTTACAGGAATGTTGCTCAACATGTGTAGTTGTGCACTTTGGTATTTTCGCTTGGATATTTTTAGTATTTTTACAGTTATTGCCCTTGACTTAGTAAAAATTTCAAATTTTGACCTTGTGTCGCACGTAACGCAAAAAATAATTTACCTAGAGTCATGAAACCTTGCAGGAATGTTGATCAGCATGTGAAATTGTGCACCTGGGTATTTTTATGTAGATATATTTGTATTTTTAGAGTTATTGCCCTTGAATTAGTAAAAATTTGCAATTTTCAACTTGTGTTACAATATTTAACTTGTGTTGCACGTAGCTCAAAAAGTTTATGACCTGTAGGCCTGAAAGTTTACAAGAATGTTGGTCAGTGTACTTATGTACCATAGGGTTTTCTTGTGGATTTATTCAGTATTTGTAGTATTTGCCCTTTACTTAATAAAAGATTTTTGGTTTTCAACTTGGGCACATGTAGCAAAAAAAATTTTTAACCTAGAGACATAAGTTGGAGTGTGGGGGCACCCGTGTCCTATGGACACATTTCTACGCTTATTGTTAAATATATTATGAAGAAAAAAAGACAAACATAGAAACATGAATCTAAATTATTGCAAAGAGAAAAAAGGAAAGAGAAGTACGGTTTATAAAGGCAGACTTTTATCTTGAATCCTATATATGTAATATTAATGTTAGCACTTATTATTTGAGTTTTGATGATCCTGTAAATTGACTTCGGTCTAATTTTTCAGCAATTTGTTAGTCTACAAAATATTTAAAATCTTGACACAGTATTGTCATAATATTGAAAGATTAATTCATGAAACGACGATTTTGTCATTTTATCAGCCTGTTCAATTTAAGAACGCCTACTGAACGCTTCCTCCAGCGTTTCATCTTAACAAATTAGTCACGTGACCGACACGCGCCCATTGCCTAAGCCCGAGGCGCGGAGTGCGTGCGCAATAGGGTTTCTGTCAATACAGAAACGGGATCTCGTTTCTAGCTGGTGCCCAATTGTTCGATGACTCCTGGCTGCAAACTTAGCTTACAATTATCACGGATTTATGCATTCTTGTTTTTTAACGTACTGAAGTTATTTATTACTTGTGGTAAAATTGTGAGCAGAAGACCTTCGGTCAACCTCTAATGCCTAGGGAAGACAAAAATAGAAAACCTGCAAAATAATTGACATTCTCTCCTTTTTTTAATGTTATGGTTACGGTGTACTGTTACACTTTAATCACCACATTTTTTTCATAGAGAGACGCCCAATGTTTAACAACACATGACCGTAAATGATAGTACACTGAACAAAAGAGAAAATCATCTTATTGATTTACGCCTTCCTGTTCCCATCCATTTTATTTATATTACTGTGTGAGATGATAAAATTAAAACATAAAGTATCTTTAAAAGTTTAAAAACTGAATAAAAATATACGCGTATACATTTTCATTGTGAATTAATAATATCTTAATACCTTCACTGCAAAGTTTTATTGATGTAGTCTAAATTTCGAACTTAAACATAACACTGAACATAACAAGATGCCAAGTTGGCCCCTAAAAGAAGACTGTCTGTTGACATGATATATGCAAACCGTTGACATGCGCGCGCTATTTCCTCTTTAACATTTACAAAATTGTTAACTTTATTAATGTTTAAATACAAATTTTCTTTCATACATTTATAAACTATGACAATATACTCCGGTATGAACAGAAATTTTTTTATCGTTCTACAGTAAAGTTATTGTAAATTGATTCTGAATTAGAAGAGAAAATGTTAAAAGCCATATGTCGGGATTATTTTTTAATAATTCTGCAGCGGCACGTACATACTAATTACTTGTTTTCAGACACAAAACGCTCAGTTTGCAGAAATGCTAATTGTACCCTGTCAAAATATGCATCCGTTAAAATCCGCTATGTTAAGTCGATCACTGATAATTTTGGACAGCACACACTTGCATGTATTCAGACGAAAATGACAGACTAAATAGGTTTTAAAATGCTCTCAAAGACGATGAAATAAGTGTAAATACCATATACCAGACATTTGTGAGATTTTTTTTTTCTTTTAAGTGTAAAATACTTAAAGAGACTCCTCTCAGTAGACGGGACTAAAAATATTTTCCCGATATGTGTGTATGTATATAGTTTGACCAATAAATAGTATGCAAATTTTCGGATCATTCCTTCAAACCGGTATTTTCAAAATAATCATTTATATTGTGAAAAATGACAGTAGTGACGCTTTTCACTCAAATAGAGCTAAGAATCGGACAAAAGAAATCGATTTTCCATTTAATTCTGAGCATTTTTCTGTATTATCCATTGCAAATGTTCCCATTTTATGGCAAGAATATCAAATATTATGTTTTTTTGTATACATTGCTTGCAATGTATACAGAGTTATAAGCTATATCTCAGAAATCGTTACAGGTTTAAGGCATTACCGAACAACATCCACTCCCGGATAAAAACCGCTATAGAAACTAGTTCTTCATTCTGCAGTAGCGTTACATTCCGACTACACATCATTAAAATAGTGTTTGCAAAGTTGTTTAAATGCTTTGAAAGTTCCAAATCGTTCATTTTCATGAAATAATAGACTCTACATTCCTTTAAAAAAAAACAAAAAATAACAGTTCATTGATAAAATCGTAGTTTATATTCGCATATACGCATGCTCTTGCTAGCATGAATGAATACATCGTAAATATAGTAAGGTCGTCAGAATTATATAAATGGGACGAAACATCTCAGATAGATATTTTTTTTTTAATTCTTCTATGAATTGTTTAAGTAATAGAAGATTAATTATTATGTGTGATATCTAGATGCATAATAATTTATATACCATGAGACAGTGATAAATAGATAAGGCCGTTTCCACCACATTTTAATTATTATATTTGTTTTAATTTAGAAATAAAGTTGGTAAAAACTCGTATACATTGGAATGCAACGGGCACCCGCAAAATTTCTATCCAGTCCGCGCGACAAACTTGTCGAAATAGGTCAACACACAAACTTGCACAAACTTCAAGAAAATCGGATTGACCTCCTTATTTAGAAAGAAGAAATTTTAGACCAATGAGGACAAAGGAGGCAATCTTCTCTAAACCAATCAAAATTAACTTTGTAAAGCGGGTGTTCGGTAGAACTTACAAAATTAACAAAATTAAAATAAACTGTGATAATTACAAACATGTTATTAATTATATGCATCCCAATGTATACGGTTTATAACATTTAAATAGAAACCAACATAAATAACAGTCAGCCCACAATGAAATGGTCAGAAAACGTTCCTGACATGCCTTCTCGCACATAAGTATGCGAACTCTACAATTATAGGTAAATTTCTAAAAAATTTTAGTTATATTAAATATTAATTAGTCCTGTTATAAAAGACGGTAACCTATATAAACGTCTTGGCCGATTTTAAATTAAGTGCTTTTAATTATTAAATTTTAGATTTCTCAAACTTAGTATGGGATTGCCCCATCTTCCTCCCATGGCAGAGGTTGTACGTAGAGACTACCCTGTCATGGGGGATATGGTATGCACATAAACACATGTACGGATATAACAATTAGTAATTAAACATCAGCTCCCCCTTTTTAAAAGGTTATAAATGAAGTATATGCTCGCCCATATGGTCTCTTTCCGGTGGCGAGGGTAAACAAACCCAAACACACACACAAGATAGATATTTAATCAAATAAAATTCCTGATTTACATTTATGCAATAAAATTGCCCTAAAATGTTTTACAAAAGAGTATGGAGCTCCGTAACAAAATTTACCGGAAAATGTTTTTTTTTTTTTTTTTAAACCTGCAATTATCGTGGCTTCGAAAAATAGAAATTCCGTAAGCTATTCTTTTGAATACCTTTTTTACACATGATTTTCCTTTCACTTTTGTATGCCTTAGATTTTTTAAAAGAAACATGTTTCGTAATTCAGCGAAGATTGCCTGATTCAGTACGGGTAAAAAAAAGATTCGGCCGCTCGACCGTTCGACCCATAACAATTCGTCGAACTTGGGATATTGACGATTAAGCCAGAGCATGGAGCTAAATATACTGTAGGCATATGTGGCCAGATTCGACGATAAGAAATAATCATTTGAAACTAACTGTAAATCAGTGTAAGCATTAAGAAATAAATACATTAAATTTATATTCAGAAAATAGGAATTATTTTAATCTGCTTATATTAATGGGTGCATGGAATTGCCGAAAAACACCGAAAAACCGAAAAACACCAAAAAATACCGATAAACACTTAAAATACAAAAATATTTATTTAGGCTGTGATTAAATTCAGCAATATAAACAATTTTTGATGGTTATTTGATGAAATGGGTTCATTAATATCAGTTTTAAATCGATGATATATCATAAAATACGCTGATGAATGTATTCGCTGAGCCTGCGTCGCACATAGAAAAGCCGAAAAACACATGTCACAGGCAAACAAATATATGCTAATTTCCATTTTAATCACTAGAGTAATTGTTTTTCACAATTCCAATCAATAAATTTATTAATTGTCAGCATTATATCGAAAAGAACACACTATAAAAATGTTTTTGGAAACTCAACGGGTAAGCTTAAAAAATATGGATAAGCCGAAAAACACTTTTTACGGCGATACAATTGGTATAATTCCAACAAAATTAGTTTTATCTACTTTTTTCTTTCCTTTAAATGATTAAAATTTACTTTCTTTTTGCAACTAGTGTAAATTAGAGAATGATTCTATTCTGTATTTAATGCGATATGAAAGTGTTTTTCGGCAAAGTAACAGTCTAGCTTCAAAAAACATGGAAAATCCCCCCCCCCCAAAAAAAACACATTTTTTACGGGCGTTAAAATAGTCGTAGTTAAAACAAGAGCCGCTATTATTTTTTTCAACCTTTTAAATGAATAACTATTACTTTCTTTTGTTACCAATGGAAAATGTCAGTGATATTATTTTTATAAATACAGTATGAGAGTGTTTTTTTGTTTACGTAACGGTCTAGCGTCAAAAACATGGAAAAGCCAAAAAACACACATTTTACTGGCGATGAAATGGACATTTTTAAAATTAGAACTATTAAATAAATTTTTCAACCGTCTAAATGAATGATTATAACATTATATTTGTAAGCAATATCAGTAATATTTTTGTAATAAACATTGTATGAAAGTGTTTTTCGGCTATGTTACTGCCTAGCGTCAAAAACATAGAAAAGCAAAGAAACAAACAAACAAGCAACACATTTTACTTGCGATAAAATATATATATATATATTCTTTATTTGAGTCTCATCCATACATAACAACATAAAACAATTCAATGACATAATTTTACAAAGTAAAAGTTATTTATGTACGGCCATTCTAATCAGAATTACAAGAGACTATAAAATTTTAATCTAATGGAAGGGAGGCAACTCTGCAAGAATGTCCAATGTCACTTAAACATTTTAGTATCGTTTTATTCATTATACCACAATATAACTTTCTGTAGGAAAAACATGCAATAGTTTGAATATGTTGAGGTCATGATTCTAAAATACAACTTTTAATGAATGATAATTTGTATAGCTAGGGGGGATAACTCCTCAGTGCATAACACAGTAAACGGCTGTGATATGGTCTGTGGAGTTGTCTCCCTTAGAGGTAAAAATAAATAGTCTCTTGTAATTCTTTTAGAATGGCTTTTCATGTATTGTATGTTTATGTTTTACGTTTTATATGTAATTTTATGTATACATGTAAAGATGAGACTGAAATAAAGAAATTATACTACTAATTACTAATGTTAGATGAATTGTATATCTGTAAGAAATGATAAGAGTGTATAACTGTATAACATGTTTTAGATTTACTGATGCCTTGACTGTAAATTTGGGCCTATTTTAATCATTTAAAAATTACTTTGAAGTTTTTTTTAAATTAAATTCAAGATAGGGGTTTAATTTTAAACTCAAAAATTTCAAAATAAAATTTTTTTCCTTCGAAATTTAAAAAACAGAAATAAAAATTTAATTTCTCCCATATAATCCTTTTTAATTTTTTAAAAAATTTTATTTGCAAATTTTTTATATTACACTTTAAAAGGGATATAAGGTTTAAATGAACATAATTTAAAAAACTAGAATTTTTTAAAAACGGGAAATCCCCTTGGGAAATTTTTTATTTTATTATTTCTTTTTTGACTTTAACGCGGGGAAAGGGGTTAAAAGCAAAAAAATCCCCCTTAAAACTAAAATTAAAATACATAATTCTTTTTTTCTAATCGTTTTCGTTTTTTAAAAATAAAGTAATTTTAAAAATTGATTTCAAGGGGGTATTTGTAAAAAAAACCCTAAATATATGTGTAAATACAAAATTTGTTTAAACTTTTTCTATGAATAGTCTTTTGTTTTTTGGGGAAAAACCCTTTAACCCTCCCCCTGGTTTAAAACGTGGGGTATTTGGTTAAGGCGGGGGGGTTATTTTCCTTTTTAAACGCTGGCTCAAATGTTGAAAACAAGGGAAAGAAAATGAATTAACTGGGGTTTACCCGTACCCGGTTTTTCCCGGTTTTAGAGGAACTTTTCCATCCCATTTCCCCGCCCCTTTAAACCTGGAAAAAAGGTAACCAGTGGATATTTAAATTAAATTTTTAAATTTGGGTTTTGAATATATTTTAAGAAAAACAAAAAATTTTCGAAAAATTTCTCTAGTTATGAAAACCAAAAAATTTTAGAAAAAAGGTTTTTGGGAAATTTGTAATAGGAGGAAAAATTTTCGCCCTTTTTTCCCTTTACGTGATAAATAGCCCCGCGTTTAATAAAATTTATTTTTTCGTGAATTTAACTTAAAGAAAAAGTTTTTTCGATTTTGAAATTAAATTAATGGGGATAATAATTTTTATGTTGTTAAGGTTCAATCAACAATAGAACCTAAGGATGAAAAAGCAATTTGAGAAAAATACACTTTGCATTGTACCGGTATTGCTTTGGATTTCCCCGCCGGTGTCACGAGTATTTTTTTTTAATTTAAAAAACGAGAATGTTACAATATAAAAGTAAGGAAAGGGATAAACACAAAAGTTTTTCCACTTTTTTTTTTAAATATTTCTTATTGTTAAACAATTTACACTATATTGTAGAAATCAGATTGGGAAGGGTATTTTAAAAACTTTGGAAAAAATCTGGGGAATAAAAGATTTTCTTTCCCTGCTCAGGGAAAAATCCGGGGTTTAAAAGTTTTTTCTTTTTATCGAAGTTTAACCTTTTTCCCCAAAATTTTTTTTGTTAATAATTATTGCATATCTTACTTTAAAAATAAAAATTGCTTTCCAAATTTGCTTTTAATGCTCCCTTTCAAGATTGTCAATATTAGACGGTATTGGGGAAAGTCGCCAAATTCTAAAATCAACCGATTCCCTTTTTTAACCCAAAAAAATCCTTTTATAAAGGAAAATTTTGCACCTGAAATAAAGTTTGTTTGGGAAAAAAAAACGCAAAATAGAGTTTTGGAAATTTTTACGACGTCCCCCATTGCCAGGGTAACGGGAAATTTTTAAAAAATTGAGCGCAAAAAAACGGGCCTATGGCCCATTTCCAAACATTTGTGCCCAGTTTTTGATCTTATTGAAGCTTTTTTATATTTTCTTTTAGTTTTTTGGAATTTGGGTGTAAAAAGAGGCCCCAAATTTCCAATGACCCGAAATGCCATGCCAGTAAAAGGGGTTTTAAAGGGACGATACCGGCATGCTTCGACGGCATAAGCACTCGGGCCAATATTTTACTAAGTGTGTCGATATGTTTCTTAAGACAAACTTGCCCTGTAAAAACATATTATTAATGTCATCTAAATATGTTTTGTTATCCTTTTTCTTTTCAGATATGGGTCTCCTTGATCACAGTTTCTTGAGACATGTATTTAAAGATTTTTATAGTCAATTTCGATGGTTCTACCCTGCTCCGGACCCTGCACACACTTTAATTCATATATAGTGTGATTTTCAATAAAATGGGAAATTAAATCTATGTATTTGCCCGTAGGAAAAGAACAGTAATAACACTGAAAATCCATTGTTGAATCAGAAATATTTGAATAAATATCATATAATCAGTACATTATCAGCAAAGTGAAATGGAATCGATAAACAGACGTGAAAATTAGACAAAAATATCGATTTTCCATTTTAATATGCTCATTCTGTTCTGCAATACACTGTACACTAAAGTTGGGCTATTTTGCAATACTCTGTACACTTAAATCAATACTCGGTACACTTTCTTGTATCTTTTTAGGCTAGTATCTTTTTGTACTTTCACACTTTTTGCCTGAAATTTGTGAATAAAAAAATTGCTCGATTCATTTTTTTTTATATTGGTAACATAATAATTTCTAACGATTCTACAGTATCACGGTCAGTATTTTCTAGTGAGCAGCAAATCGTTTAGGGGTAGTTTAATCAATTTTACAAATACCTGTAATACTTTTAACGTCTTTTAGAGCTACAAAAATACCTCTAGATATATAAAACCCGTTGAGATAAATGAAATAGCCATTAGTTTGGAAAATATCGTCGCTGAACTTAACTTCGTTCGCCGTTCAAAGTCGCGAAATGGCATGAAAGTCTTCATAATATCGAGCAATATCCGGGGTACGGTATACCGCAGTGGAATTGTTGAAAAAAAATGGAAAAAATCGCTGATGAAAACAGCAATCGATAGTAGTATCTTAAAGATATGAATCGATAAGACGTCGGTGATTTTCTGTGTGCCCTATAAGCAGCATTTGTGTTGATATTTTTCATGATTGAAGCGGATTTGTTCTTGATGTCTTTGGTGGGAACATGGAACACTGAATCAAGCAGGATATTATATGGACAGAGAAGTTTTCTTTGTCAATTCAGATTTAGATCTTCAAAAGATTGTTGTCGAGAACAGTTTAATTTTAAATTATTTATATGCATTGTTTTGTGAAATGAACATAAGATTGTACTTTTTCTAGCTTTAAGCTGACTGCTGCCGTAAATTGACAATTTGACGATCTTCTCTCTCCCCCCCCCCCACGGCCACGGCTATTCATTTAGCTCTATGTCTGTATCTCGCTATAATGTGAAATCATTCGCGGTGTTTTAGTTATGATGGTAACGATGATGATTGTAATGAAAACATTTAACAAAACAAAAACAAGCAAAAAATGATGGAGGGTTCTTGATATACGATAATCTAGCTAGGTCAGTAGGTGCATTTGCTATTTTCAATGGCGTTAAGAATGGTGGAAGCAAGACATTTGTTTACTTGTGCTAATTGTCCTGAATTATGAAAAAAAATGTGTCTACTAAAAGGTTCATAATAAATCAGTTATTATAAATCAGTTTTAAAAAATATTTTATCTGCTTTTAAATCTTCAAAACAGATCTATAATTTTCTTTTTGCTGGAAGAGAAGAATGTGATTAAAGACAATACACTACTGGTCTGGAAATAAATGCGATGGTGATCAGCAGCGTCTTGTGATGACTCCTGACATTTGATGAATTGCTGTATGATATAAATTGGTGACTGATGTTAATAGTTTAATAGTTTAGTTCCTTACAATATTACAATATTACAATATAAAGTGAGGTATTTCCTGTTTAAATGTTTATTTTATACATTATTTTACAATTTGGAACCTAGGTTTTGATCTACATGTTAAACAAATTAATTTTTCAGTTATATTTCAGTATTTGTTATCATAGATATGAATACACTGCCTTATTTTAGCGCCTGTTGTTTTTATGGTAAAATTAAGTATGCATAATTAACAAATAATGTTGGATAAGAAGGGGCTTAAATAGAAAGTGATAAATTAATGAACAAATAATTAAAAGATACAGACTTCAATGCAGCATCAGTCAGTTGATAAAGATATTAGATAATAATAATTATAGTAAATTAATAAACATTATATATGTATAAAAATAAAATAATAACAATAAATTAATAGTAATAATAATAATAATAATAATAATAATAATAATGAATTGGTAATAATATTAATAATAATAATAATAATTATAAATTATTAATAATGATAATAATAATAATAATAAATTAATAATAATAATGAATTGATAATAGTAATAATAATAATAATGATGATGAATTGATCTAATACTAATAACAAGACAATCATGAATTCATAATAATAATAAAAATAATAATAAGTTGTTAATAATAATAAAATAATAATAATAATAATTTTAAATATTTGTCTTTGTTTGACTATTTATGTTGTTTATATTTCATGGTGTAGGCTACATTACAGTACAAATTTATATTATAAATAACAAATTATATGTGTCACTCAATTTATTGCAATTTTAAGTTGACGAAGTTGTAGTTCACTCTTCAGTGTAAAATTTATTTTCCATTCCACCTTTTATTTATTTTACACAACCTAAAAAGATAAATATTTTAATATAATAAATGGATAGCTAATTTATTAAATGATTATGACCCTCTTTTAATGATTTAAACATAGTGAACACCATCCAAATATAAAATTTTAAATTTTAAAGGAATCATTTATTTATTTTGTACTGTTTCTTATAGTTTGACCATAGATCTACACATAATTAAAATGAAAACTTTAATTTAGAGGTTAGAAGTTTTAAATTTAGAGGTTAAAAGTTTTCCAGTTCTTTAGGATTTCTTATAACCTTATGCTATATAATAGGTACTCATTCCCCTAAACTAGTGATAAAGGTGAACTTTAGTGTTAAACACTGTTGATAATATTTACACAAAATCATGCATTCAACGTTTAACTTTTCTTTGTTGAATGTTTTTAAAGGAAAATCATTCAAGACAGTTTTCTCTTGGCTTTAGTATAATACCCAACTTTGCTTGAATTGCAAGACCAGTTTTTTTTTATGTAAACTAATAGAGGGTGTGGCGTTTGATATTTAAAATGTTTATATAAATCGTCTTAATTTAATTTCGGTGTAGAAACAATATTTTATTGTAAAAAAAGTACACCCTATTAAATTTCAAAATAACCTGGTTATGATATTAAAATGTCATTGTGCCTATTTTGTCATGGTCAAGTTGTGCTGAATTGACTTTATGTTTCAAATAATTGACTGAAAAAAGGTTATTGACCTACAGCTGATATTCTAATATGTTTAGGATAAAATATAAGTATGCCTAAAATATAAAAAGACTGTCCCAAACTTTTTATAAATTGAACATTGTGGGTAATTTCCGATGGCATTGTTAAAAAAAAGTACATTATAAAATTGAAAGGAATTATGGCAAGATGTAAACTTATTTTGACTTTCACCTGTTCACTCATTATAATTAAAGCCTTGGATGGGCATTATGCATTATGTCAAAAATATCTATTACATACTGTTTACTACTGTTTATATTCTATTAGTGTCAATTAAATGTACAATATTTTGTAATAAATTGTTATACACTTCAGAGTCCATCTAAGCTCTTGATATTTATATAATTTTTGTTCTTAAAATAATTGCTTTTTTATCTTCATAGTAATAAACTTTTTCGTTTTCTGTCTGGATTATTTTATTAACAATTAACATAATAAGGCACATAAAAAAAACACTAACTTTACAATGTTTAAATAAAATTATGCAAATATTTTGGCAATGTTCTAAGGTTTTACTTTGTTAAAAACTTAAATTACCATATTATTAAGTGTTTTTTTTTCAGCAGCTACTTAATTTGATAATCAAAAATGTCTTAGCTGATAATCAGCAAATGCTTTCTGTATTGCAGATAGATTAATGAATGTGGCTTTCAATTAAAATAAAATATAAATACATGTGTACATGTATTATTATAATCAATATTTATTTAAGTCTATTAATTGGTTAAATTGACTAATAACCAATACAGAATCAAACAACTTTTAACTGACAGTGTAGTTGGATGCTGCAAACTGACCAGTGGAAGAATATTTTGTGTAATTGCTTATAACACTGGCAGTAGAATTTATGTCTAACAAAAAGCATAAACCATTATTCTTGGAGTTTGAGAATATAGTATGTTTTTGGCCAATAAAGATATTTTATTAGTAAATATTCCATGATATCTATTAATAGTTTCAAATCTTTTTACAGCTCAGTGAAGTATATTAGTATAAGTATCTATTTTAAATAAGCGCTTCACACAGTTGTAAGAAAGACAGTCCAGGACTGACCAGAATGGGTGGTGTGAAATGCTGCAAATTGAAAATTATAGCTCGAACCTATGTACAATTGTGGCAACCTATGTACAATTGTAGGGTAAAAATTAGGACAATTTCTAACACGTTAATATTGCATGCTATTCTAATGACAATAGCATACTTAAAATATAATACAAGTGTTCTGCATTGTCGAAGATATGATGCATTGAATTGTTGCTAGTTTTCTTTACCGCATGGAGCGTAAGTGTTTACATCATGCGATTTAAAAACAAATGGAAACTTGATAAATGTAACAAGAATAGTGAAGTAATTAAACATGTTGGTTGAATTGAAAGGATTCGAACCCATGGAGCGCAATTGGAAATATCTGCCCTCAGGGTCATGTAGGTCTCAAGATCTTGATGGTCACTATTGTATTGGGCATAGGTGTTCGGCGCGTTGGTTGGTCGCTGCCCCCGGGGCCCCCTCGCCCACTTCGCGGTCCTCCTACCTCTCAGAACCATAATATTGAAAATTGGTGACAAAAGTTGAAGTTATGGAGATCATATTAAGATGATATATATATCATTTTTTTATTTTTTTTTTTTGTGGGAAATGAAGGTAAATGTATTAAAAGCATATACCAAATATTAAAACATGTTTCAAATGAAAATTTTTGCAGTTTACATGATTTTGGGGGGTGGGAGGGTTGTGGGGTGGGTGGCCGATCAACGCGCCGAACACCTATGGTATAGTGTGATTCAGGAAATGTATATTTGAAAAGTTGATGTGTTGATGCATAATTTATAGTTCACGTTGATTGAATGCACTTATAGTATACATGTATCTAGCATATATTTGAAGCAGTTTGAACGTTATTTGCTAAATTAATATCTTGGGAAAATGCACTGTGAAATGTATATACATTAAGCTAGCACATATTTGGAGCAGTTTGAATGTTTTTGCTAAATTCATATCACGAGAAATGGCACTGAACTCGAGATCTTGATGGTTACTACCCAAATTATTGTGTTTCAGATAGTGTCATTTTTGATTTATGAGCGCTTGTATATGCATATTTGTTGGAATGCTGCTTTATTAGCTAAAGTTGAATTATCTACATGACAGTGTTGTATTATAAATCATAGAATGGCTGGGCAAGACTATTTTTTAAGTATTCAATTCGCCGGAGCCAATAATAATATGATATTGGCGAAGCCTTCGACTGGAAAACGGGAAATCTCCCGTTCCCCATCCGAAGTCTAGTGGCGGCCGGCGTATAAAACATTTTGTGATACTGGCGATACTGGTTTCTGCTTCCCAGAACCAATTTCGCGCAACAGTGTCAATGCTGTGTTGTTTCTCATATACATTTGTGAAAATTGACTATTTTGTGAATGAAGAATTGAAAGACTAGTATTGTTTGAACAGCTTTGATCAATGATTTTCTAGAACATACTGTTTCAAAAGTTTATACAGTTTGTTCAATTTGCTTGTTTTGATTTTGTGTCCTTTGTTTGTTTTGCTAGGGATGCCCTAACAGGGTTTTGTATGCCAGGTATCCCAACCTTTTGGCTTTTTTATTAATGGAGTCATGCCCATAAAATGCCAAAGATTAACTAAGACATTACTCAGTGAGATAAATTACATATGCCACTATGCATGACTATAAAATAAAATTAGTTAAAGTTTGATATTGTTTTGTTGTTGTCCCAAATAATGATGACTATTTCTATAGAATAGTCTCTGTTATTTGGGGAACAACTTATACCCTGCCCTGGTTATGACGTAGGTACTGTGGCTACGTCATATCCTTTTAACGCTGGCGTCGAATGTTGTAACAATGGAAGAAATGAATTGTTGAAAAAACCCACCCGCCCTCCTCGGTCAATGAAGAGTGTGAAGTGTCAAATATTCAAGCTTAAATTGTATATTAGCGTCATGCTAGTTTCGTTGTTTTTGTCCTTTTTTGTTATCTTTTCAGGATAGCCAACATAAGCGACGTGTTTCAAGACAGCTAGCCCTACTTAATACCACGAAAGTGTATCTTTAGGAAAACTGCTTGGGCCAAAACCACCAGCAGAGAGAATTCGACAACGGTGCGACTCCAGAGATGTGTTCTATGAACTTTCAAATACTAGATTTCACTTGTTGTGTCTGCTAAATTTGCATTTTGCGGCCGGCGAATAAACATTTTGTGATACTTTCGATACTGGTTTCTGCTTCCCAGAACCAATTTCGCGCAACAGTGTCAATGCTGTGTTGTTGCTCATATACATTTGTGAAAATTGACTATTTTGTGAATGAAGAATTGATAGACTATTTTCTTTCATTATAAGGAATTGCTTCAGGTTTATGCCATCTACCAGTTTCTACTTTTAATCTATGCGATGAAGTCCTGAAACGTGATAAAGATTTCCTAAATATTTCAATATTAACCATTAGCAGATATGACTTAATGTGGGTTGCGTTCATTGAACGCCGCCTTTCCTTGTTGATCTTGTTTATCATATTTTAAAACCAAAATCACAAAATAATACATAACTTCTTGCTCTTGATGAATCTCTTCAAGTTGCATACCAATTTTGTATAAATGTATCTGTCAATCTTTGTTTTACTACTGCTAAAAATAAATTTATATCACCAACGCCCTGATTAATCCATACTTCATTGAAACCTTAAGATTGTAACAAAATCATAACAGACAGCCCAGGACATTGAATTCGGTTTAAGTTCTAAATCTCTACACATAAGATCATATACAACTTTTACATATTTTGTACTACTTAACTGAACAACTTTTAACCAGTATTTTATAACATTAATAGCTCTCATTGATTTTAAAGATGTCCTTCCAAGTTCACCATAGATATGTATTGTTATAAATATGCACATGTCACGATAATAAAATATTTAAGTACGTACTCACATACAACTATAAATGTATTCTTTATTTGAGTCTCATCCATACATAACAACATAAAAACATTTAAATGATATAATTTTACAAAATAAAAGTTGTTTGTGTACGGCCATTCTAATCAGAATTACAAGAGACTGTTAAAGTAACCTAATAGAGGGGAGGCGACTCTGCAAGAATTTCCAATATAACTTACAGAGTTACCTCTCTTCTCATTCCATATTCATATGCATATTACAACTAAAATAAGAAACTATTGCAAGACTAATTTCTCGTACAATTGCTTTATAATGAGTACCCTAGTAATGTTCCCTTCCTTAGAATCATAAAGATTAGACCGAATAACAACAGATTCTTATCCTTTATTAAAATCATTTTCTGGATAAAATTATTTCGCATCATTGAAAATGTAAGACCTATATAAATTAAAATAAACCATTGTTCAATTTTAAGTAACTGTACATATAACGTCTTTTCCTAAAAAAATAAAAATTAAACAAAAGAATCAGTTACTAATCATTAACCTGGAGTATGTTAACCCTTTCAATAGACCTAAAGAGTTTTGTACAAATATTTTTGATTAAAAGTATTGAAATATTAATATCATTATAAAAATTATAAATACACTGATAAGTACAATTTCTCAGTAACATAATGTTAGACCTCACTTTATTTGGTAAAATGTTTAATAATGTGAAAATAACCTTATTAGAGACAGCTCTCTGGAATACATCCAGGTAGTTCTACTTTTAAGAATATTGAAGCAGGATTTGAGAGCACTCTATAGGAAAAAATGAACGACAGTTTTTTGTCATCGGACAGCCTTAAAAAATGCTAATTTATATTTTCTGATTTGGCAAATAAATCTTTCCTTATATCCTCATACCTCCGACAATACAACATAACTTTTGTTTTATCTTCAATGCCGGTTTTACAGATTGGACAAATTCTTTGGATATCTGCCAGTTTCAAATCTAATAGGGGCTACCCCGCATCGAAACTTTGCAAATGCTGCTCTATGCTTATTCGACAGAATACGGATAGCAGTTACATGTGTTTCTGTTTCATAACTATATGATCAACATAGTAGATTTGCTGTTTTATTTAAACTGTGAAAATGAGTGAGAATACTGGCTTCTTCTCCGATTTTAAATTTGTCTAATGAAATTGTAAATGAACATGTAGGTACATATTAAATAATATGACGGGTGAAAAAGTAGTGACCAAACATTTTTTGTTGCGAATTTTAGTGCCTCAAGTTTTCAATCAATATTTAGAAAAAGGTTAGATGCTGGCAAAGAATTGTACATTCGACATTTAATTCATTCATTTAAAATGTGTACCAGATTCTCTTTATCAGATTTATACATAGCAATTAATATCAACAAAATCATTGTTCATATAATTAAAGAACAAAACATATCGCAATAAATGATTATATTCTTGTTGTCGTCAAAATGTATCACACAGTAAAAATCTTGTGGTTGAATAAAAAAGTGATTGAAAAGAACGGTTGTACTAATGACGTATTCAATCATTAAAATGTTTGTCCAATCTTTCATCATGATGGATATAATACATAAGCAATTAGAGCTAAATACATGTTACTTTTGAAACTATAGCTATTTGATACTGGTCTGGTCAGGATAAAACCAGTTTGAACAGTAAAAAGAAAGCAAAACAATGAAAATGATAATAATTATATAAAACAAAAACAAAAAATAACAACAACCGGTGTTACATTAAATTTTGACTCCATGTGTCATTTCAATGTTAATAAAGAACTAAACCTGGGTCAGTTGTCAACGTGCCAAAATTTGATAAAAGAAATCGTTGAGAAATCGTTAAATCTTTATCAAATTAGTGTCATTTTTAACGGTTAATTTTTAAACGTCTGTTAGTAGTGGAGAAACGCTGAGAAGAAACAGAATCTCACACGGGGGTTCGTAAAATGATTTCACAAGCATAACATGGCCACCCCAGGGATCATGCGAACTACTTCGGCGAGAAAGGCAAATAATCTGTATGTTTGAGAGGGAAATGTTTAAACGAACGTTAAATTCAATGATTTCCTACAGATGGGTCCATGTGATCGGAGTCCGATATGTTCCCCGAAACTTCCACAGAGGAAACATCTTATCAAACTAAGATTTTGTCCTATGATAGTCATGGTTTTAAGAAATACTCTCATAACATTGTGTTTAGAGCGAATATCTGTTACATATGGTATGTATAAATAAAATGGTGCCGAGCTTTGAAACCGATAGTTTTACCTTGCAGCAATATGGACCAAATTAAATAGAGAAAAATATAATAGATAGATTGTGTAAATTTATCATGAACAAAATATAAAATAAAATATTATGAAACTTTAATCAGTTTTCAACGGGAATCATTTTTCACGTGTGGGTGGGTCATTAAATAACAGGTATATGGGTACATTTTTAACGTTGAAAATTGATCAAAATTCCTTATTAAACCATGACCCATGTTACACAGAGAAATATATTTTATCGAAGCTAATTCAGATATCAAAATGTAGGAATAATTATCATGATTAGCCTGACATAAATAACGTCTTACATACAAAACATGACACGCAGTTTAATGTGAATTATGTGCTTGAAGTAAGCATAAGCCATATGTAGAAAACAATGAAGGTATTAACTTAAAGACTTAATAGAGACTGACAACGAAGTCACACAAAATGTGTAAACAAGATAAATTAAGATATATTTAACATCATGGAAAATGTTGTTTTTTTTATATGTAAAGACTTTAAAGTTACTCACGTAGAAATTAACCTTCATCTTTCATTTTACATTCTTTTGATGTAAACATTAACAAAATTGATAAATGGTTTGAATGTGAACAACATGTTTTCTTTACGTTTACTTCTTCTATATAAATAAATAGATGCAACACTTTGACAAGAAAATTGTGCCAATACATAGTGCCTCTCGTTTGTGAAAACAACATAGATATTGGAAAGGGCTTTATTTTAGGAAAATATTGCAGAGGTGGAACAATACAAAGAAAGGTAAATTTATATGTTATGAATTTATTCTGTATTAAAAATTTTAAAAATAATCAAATGTGTTAAATTTTAAAAATATTTTTTTTTTAAAAATACAAGTAACATGTAAAATATATTAAATTGCTGTAACGAATTGGCACAGATCATTTAGATGATGGTTACTTATCTTATTTTATAACAGTTACAGTACTAACTGCGAAACCTGAGTTTGAAGTAAAACATAATTATAAGAATTGACATTAAATTCATTTCAAACTTGCATTTAAGTATATACATACAGCAAATCAAAACGGAATGTAATACATGTAAACATGAATTTTTTGAGAAATATGTTTAAAGATACTTATAATAACTAGAGTTATCATTGACAAAATGAAATCAACACCGAAATTTAGACATTTTGTTTAAAACAAGATTTTTTCTTCCTGAGGATTTAATTTCACGTGTAAAAAGATGACATTTGGTTATAAAAAGTTATGATTTGCGCAAAATTAAATGCATAGACTCATAATGTTACGATTATTTTGACCAATAATAAATGAAGGTATTTATTTACTTTGACTTAGAAAGAGTCTGGAAAAGCATTAATCACAACAAAATTGAATCAAAACTGCAGTCACAGTTTAATTAAGTCTGTACATGAAGGATAACGAAATAATGCAATATACATCATGCCCCCTTGCACCGGCTTGAGCGGTATTCAATTTTCAACACTAGTATTAAATCAATGATCCTGAAGGACGAGAAAAATATAACAATACTAAAGTGAAAGTTTACAATGAGAGTAAACGTACAGATACATGATAGATAAAGACTTGGTAAAATTTAAACTATGTTAGAATTAATTCTTTTTCCTTTGACTAACTATCAATGCAAAAAGACGATATTAGTTTTTTATATTTCCAGAGGATGGTGACCAGAAAGCTTATTGTCATTATTTTTCTTGCTACAACATTACTGAATTTTATTGTATCAACGAACGCACAATATTTCTACCATCCGGCATATATGGCCTCACTGTATAGATTATATTACTCACAGATGATGTATCGGTCCATGTATCCTATGTATTTTGGATATCCATTTTACCGTGGAGACTGAGACGTATGTATTTATATAAAAACTTTACATTGGTTAAAATAAAATAAAATAAAATGAAATAAAATAAAAATGAAAAAAAGAAGATCTATCTTAACCAGTAATGTACAATTTTATTCATATTTACTGCATGCGGTAGAAAACATAGAAGAAACATAAGAAAAGGTAATGTAAGTGAATATGTCATGAAATTATTTGATACAGGTATCAATTGATTCATACTGAATTTATTTTAGTTCGGTTGTGCATTAAGCTATAAGCTTATAGACATACTTTCTTATCCGTTCCTGGAACAAACCAGAACTGAGCAATGAATGTAAATAAAGTTTCTTGCTGAAGGAAACAACGACTTGCCCCTGAAGGGATTTGAACCCATGCCGCTAGCAATCATTAGATTACTTACTAGTCCGACGCGTTAACCACTCGGCCACGCCGTCAGATAACAATTAATGCTTCTTACTACCATTATTACTACTATTCCTCTAACCACAACTTCTATCAAAGAACTTAAAGTACTGATGAAAGGCTCTTTTTAAATAATGCACAGTTACAATATAAATATATATTAATTTTGAAACACAGTCAATTGAGATCAACCATGTCAAAGATGAAACGAAGGGGGTGGGTGTCTATCCCTCTAAATATAGTAATCCTGCGCCCGATGTTCAGTAACTGTACGGAAAGATAAGATGGTGGTATAATCTGTCGAGCATCACACCTTGGTTTTCTCATTACGCCAGTTAAAACAATTATTAGTTACCATATTGTTCGTCTCTCAAACACTTTGTAATAACAGATTAATGTCTTTGTCTTAAACTCTTTTTTTATTTTTTTTCTCCTTTTACTTAAATTTTACAATACAATACAGTGCACATAACTGAAATACATGTACACATATGAAGTACAATTATACTTAATTAAAATACAATGCAGTATATGAGTAGTATATAGTATGATGGTTCCGGGACACTTTGAAGCCTAAAAAAGTGTTTATCTATCAAACCAAAGGGTAAGACAGCTCGACATAGCTTACCTATCAACCCAAAAAGTAAGACAGCTCGACATAAAACCCCATTTTATTGATTTAAGAACACCCTCAGGCCAAAATCCCCCCGGAACCATCATACTATATACTACTCATAAATAGAATACTATAAGGCAGGCGGGAACTTTTTTATAATTAAAATATATATAAATGAGTTTACAAAAACAAATATATTGTTTAAAAGAACGAACATACACCGATAATGTAAATCCTCAATATGTTACAACAAAAAACGGAAGATTAATGATAAAAGCCGTGTGTGCTTCATGCGGTAAATTGAAATCTAAGTTTGTAAAACAAGGCGGTTAATCATGAGTAAAAAAATGTTTGTCCTACCTTAGGAACCAACTTTTAAATAGTTGCAGCCTATAAATCAATATGTCGTTCCGTATCACGTGGACAGTTTTTCCGCTAAAGATCAATAGTGAAACGTCATCCAGAACATTCGCCTAGTGTACAGCTCAATAGATGTTAAATGCGTTGTCATTATTTCATCAGCCAGGAATACAGAGTGGTTAGACAGAATGTAAGTTGTTTT
>NW_026862998.1:0-8496 GCF_026571515.1 Ruditapes philippinarum
GTTTTCGTTAAAAGAAAAAGTTCCAAAAGTATTTAGGTTGGTGAAGTAGCTTTGTCACTTCTTGATCTGGTTTTGTAAACGAATATCTTTTAATTTTATTGTCCATTCTTATCCTTTTAAGATTGACATGGTCTGCTCTTATTTTGCTTTGTGCCCTTTTCATGGCTATGAATGCATCCAGTGTTCTGTTTTTTGAGATTTTAGGTTGAACATAGGATTCGATAGTGTTTGCATCGAAATACATTGCTTCACATGTATTTTTATGGGAAATGAATTTTCTTTCATCTTCATCTCTGATTGTTTTCAATTTCTTGTCAAGATCGTTTTCGATCTCGTCAATGTGTTCCTTTATACGCTTTCGAACAGATGACATTTCATTTCTAGCTTTGTCATGATTCATCGCAATTGCCTTTAGTCCTGACTGAACGGCATATTGTGTAATGTTTATGTCATTCCTTAACAGTCCTGTGTTGTCTTGCAGCTTTTCAAATTCCTTCTTTATATCTATTCCAGGCAAAATGTCATTGATACGCTTAACACTTTCACATTTTTCGTGACTCAAAGTTTGGCAGGAAGAGCAGAAAACCTCGTCATGTGTTTCGCAATAACACTCTACCAGCTGTTCAACATGAATTGCACAGGTGTCGGGTTTGCAATCTTTCTTTTTCGGCATATTGGCCTTCTCTTTTAGCACATGATGTCTTGTTATAGAAGGACGGCAATGCACTTTATAACAATCATTGCACAAATATTCTTCACAGTCGACACAGTATCCCTCCACACGCAAACTATGTCCATCGCTTTTACATGGATCACAAAACAAATCTGCAAATTCAGTACATAATGCAGCAACTCCGTTATTCGTAGACATGTTGCATTTTATTTTGAAGATTTAACGTATTACTAAAAGTCCTCGTTTATATCTTTACTTATATTGAAATTGAGATAACAGTTAAGATTTTTGCCATATTCGATTTTTCCTTTTAATTTATAAGTGTAGTAATTTGATACATCGTATACACATTTCAACCGATATTTATATTTCAAACATATTTCAATAAGACGATCTATAACTTTCTCAATCGAACAATGTCTCTATTTAGGATAATCGGCCAGGCAATGGAATGTGCATTCAGGAATTCTTATAATCAGCCAAGTATGTTATGTGATATGCTATCTTTATTACAGTATTTAAACTTTTAGTCAATACACAATTGTTACGTTAAGCAATATATAATTCAAATAATGGAAATAAAAAACGTTTTGCATTTCTTTGGGTGTTTTATTATGTCATTAAAGCAATATACAATAAAAGTACATTAATGTATTATCCCAACATTATACAAACTGATTATATTGCATAACATTAAAGAGTCTAAGCAGAAAGAGACCCAATATCATTTGGTTTAAATGGCTACTCGTTTCCTTTTCTCAAATTTGAAAAGAGGGAGACAATTTACTTTCTTAACAAAACACATATATCAGATTGAATCATTTTCTCAAGCAAAATGGACACTACAGAATGATCTGAAAATTACCTTGATGAAGTAAATGTTGATTTTTTTTCAGATCTCTCTCAATATAAAAATATTTCTATATATATTTATAGATAAAATCATATGTCTTAAATAAACGTCTTGAAATATACCGCAAAATAATCAGATATACATGTATTTACAAATCCTAGACACTGCAAATGGCAACAGTTTAGCTTTACTGTTGGAAGAGGACGTCAGATGTCCCGTGGATATTTCAGGCTAGAGCGTGCACCTGACATAAAAAAACTTAGCTTTTATGTATCAACTATTCTGATTGTTTTTTTATGGAAAGATCTTAAGTCAATAGAGGGTTTCAATCTTGCTGCATTATAATATTATCCAAATCAGCGAATTTTTCAGTCTCATAATATTTCATTGGATTTTAAGAAACAGTGTATAATTATAATAAATAAATTATAAGATATTACATACATATGTAGTTTTATTTCTTTACTTTTATAGAATTATTTGTGTGTTTTGGTTGATTTTTGTTGTTATTTTTCTTCTTTTTTAATAGATTTTTTTGAATAATTTTCATTTTTTATTTGTTTCCGGAATGCAGGGTATCACGATAGTTTGTCAATTATTTTCGTTTGCACTTAAAGACGTTTTCGGGAGTTTTCATATAGACATATAGGCAAAATTAAAACTGTTCTTTAGAATTTCTTTAAACTTGCATGTTGTTAGAATATGATAGCAGAAACACTTTCAGCGAACAAAATAATTGGGGTCACCGTTCTCGTTTTTGAGTTATCTGCCCTTGAATTGGACTTTTTTGTTAAATTCAAGGGCAGATAATTTACAATGAAGGGAATTAAAACAATTTTTCTTTCTTATTTTCATGAAGCTTACCTTCGTTTTAGTTGATATGCAAAATTTTAAGAACAAATTTAGAGTGGGTAATTTTAATTCCTTCTTCTTCTTTTAACCTGTGCATTTTTTTCTTTAAAAATGACCTATTTTTTTAAGAATTTTAAGTACCTTTATTTTCATTGAAAACAAATAACGGAAACGATGTAAGGAATTGCATATTATTATGTATTGTAATCAACAATAAAAAGAAAAACATAATCCAGAAGTAAAAACAAGAATTCAGTTAAGTATGTATAAGTTATCTGCCCTTGAAATAACCTCAGATAAGTAGAAAAGTTTGATTCAGGGGCAGATAACTCGAAAAAGAGAACGGTGACCCTCCTGTAATGAAAGTGAAAGAAACTGAATATTTTTATTACCTGGAAGAGAAACAGCTTATTTGACACAGGTACCACTATTATGTCATAAGGTGGTGAATTAAGTGATACATTTGCTGTTAATTTGTCATTGTTTATATCTATTAATTTCACATTCTTGTTTCCCTTATCAACAATTGCAACAAGTGATTCTGATATAAAGTATAGTCCGGTTATTACACATTCATCCGAATTATCGGTAGACATTGCATAAAGATCTCTGATAAAATTAATTGTTTTTGATTTTGTTTCGTTGAAAGAAAAATGTTCAAAAGTATATGGTTGTAAAGTAAGCTTTGCGACTTCATTATCTTCCTTAAAAGTAGAATCTTTTTATTTAATTGTCGATTCTATTTTTTTTCTACATCGATATGGTCTGCTCTTATTTTGCTTTGTGCCCTTTTCATGGATATAAATGCATCAATTTTTTGTTTCTCGATATTTTAGGTTGGACATAAGATTCGATAGTGTTTGCATCAAGATACATTGACTAACATGTATTTTTATGAGACATTATATTACTTTCATCTTTATTTCTAATTGTTTTCAATTTCTTGTCAAGTTCGTTTTCGATCTTGTCAATATGTTCCCTTACACGTTATTGAACAGATGACATCTCAGGCCTAGCTTTATCATGATTAATGTAAATTGCCTTTAGACTTGACTGAACGACACGTTCTTTAGAAATATTCCAGGAAAAATGGATCACAAAATAGCTCTGCAAGTTCAGTATATAATTCAGCTTCATCATTCTTATACATGTTTTTTTATTTTGAAGATTTAACGTATAACTGGATGTTCTCGTTAGATCCTTACTACTATAACATCCAACTGCTTGTAATGGACATGAATGTTTAGTTTTTGTCAAATTGAAATCTTCCTTTTTATAAATGGAGTAATTTGATATACATGTATATCTTATATCCGTATACGATGCAACAATACTACACTCTATAACATTTTAATTGACCAATATCCCTGTTTAAGATAATCGTCAAGGCAACGGCATGTACATTCGTTAAACTGAAGTTCGTTTAATCAGCTTATCATATCAAAAGTATGAAATGAGATGTGCTAGAAAGTGATTAAACTTTAATTCAGTGCTAAATTTTGACATTGAGCAATATATATTTTAGAGTACTTGAAACGGGGACATGGTTGTATCCTTTAATTATGTCATACATTGTCTGTGATAACACCGGAAACCTTACTATTTTTGTCATTTTCAGATTTAATGATTCTTTTTTTTCTCTATTGTATTGTACTATAATGTTGTTTCTGTCGTCCTTGAATACCATGAAGTATTGTTGTGTTTGTGGTATTTAAAGTTCATTCTATTTGATTTTCTTCTACTCGGGTTGTTCCAGTATTCCTATTTGAATAATGTGCCCTACTTTTTAAATGTTTTTTGACGCCTTGTCTGTGATATGAAGGCTTCATAACCTCAAATATATAGGATTAATTTGTATTTTGTTCCTCCCATTGTTTTCTCTTTTTGGTCACATGCATTCTTACTTGGGTACCATACGCCGCTTTTCATGATAACAGCCGTATAAACACATCTTAATTCAAAGTTTCACGACCTTGAACACTTTTTAAGTCAATTCTAGGGAATATGGACGGTAGTTTGCGATTACGACTATCGTCCATGAATTATGCTCAATGAAACCAAACATGCGATATTTTTAGTTTTGTTGTTTTAAGAATTTTTTTTGGATTCGTATTTCGCTATTTTGTAGGTATAAAATCAAATCAATTAATTTTGATAGGAATAATTTACTACAATCAGTATTTTTCACTGTTGACTTATTGATAAATATACTGATATTATCAACAAACTTTGAGTTTGAATTTGCAAAAATTATCATACTTGATACGCTTAACATTTTTCAGGAATCGAAATTGTATATTACTTACCTTGGTTAAGTTCGTTTACTTCAAACCACCTGCCCCTAACCACTATGGATTCGAATCTCGCCTTTGTTAGATGGCTATCACGCTAGCTACGGAACTTCGGTGGTACAGGTGCCCGTTTAAGGCACGAACGTGTATTCCTCAACTAGTAAAGCTGGAAAGTCGCCATATGACATTCACTGTGTTGGTGCGACGTTTAACACAACAAAAATATATCATAATTCATTCGACATCAAAATTTTACAAATAAATAACTAAAGCGATCAGAGGAAACATAAAGCCCCTCGATACACTTTAAGGAAAACAATTAAAAAGATAAGAAAGAAAAAAATAAATTATCAATTTTCAAATTAAAGGATCAAGAATAGGACTGGTTTGGTGGGTCTCTGATGTCTGAAAGTTTTAAGGTTTAACTTGCTTTTTTATTATCTTTGTTTGTTTTGACATATTTGAAAACAATTTTACTAAGATATTTGTGTTATCACCACCATATAAAATTGTGATAATGTTGGGGTTGCATTTGTATTTTCGGTTAGCTGTTCTCCTTGCTTTCAAGAAAAAGTAATGATGTATAGTTTCATGAACAGACACAATATATCAAACGATGTCTGCAATTTTCTTACACATGTGAGTTTGTTGTTTTCATTGCTTACGAGGGATCACCCTTTTCCAGGTGTTTCATTATCAAATTGTATGCATGCAAGTGAATAAAGAATGTTGATGATGTTGTTGGAGAAAGGTTGTTCATTTAATGTACATATGTGATTTTAACGCATATCTGGTGGATGTTTGTTTTCTGTCTCCATAGTAGAAAAAATAGAAACCTTTTTATAGGCTTTTACAGATTTATTTAGCTTGTATTTAAAAGTGTTTAGAATGGAGCTTGTCGTTCTTCTGGGGATAAATATAAAGAAATTTGAATTTAAGGGAGAAGACACAGTTAAATTGATTTTCTAACTCTTATTCTCTTATTCTTAAAGTGTTACTCTCTTTTGTAATCATTATTGTGCAATTAATAAAATACCATTTTGTTAATAAACTAGATTAAATTTTAAAGATTACTTTGGAAGAAACAATAACGACCACAAAAAAAAAAAAAAAAAAAAAAAAAAAAAAAAACTTTACAAAGTTTAATGAATATATATAGTTCTCCGCGTTACATCGTATAGCGGAGAAATATTGTCTCAACATAGCGTGACCAAAACCGGTTTTGTCCGTTATTAGGTCTATAAATAACTAGTTATGTGATATATTGGTCACTTCTACGAGGTTTCTCTTACGGGTAACATCTTACATTCTAAAATGAGTGACACCGACATGAATTCGGGCGGGGAAGATAGCCAGAAATTGGAAAGAATGGTGGATAGTAAAATTCGACAGTCCCTGGAGACGCATAAGAACGACATGCTCAAGGAGATTGGATCATTATTCGAAAAGATAAGTGAAAATACTAATAATTCACAGTTAAGCAAAATTAGTAATATCATAGCATGTGACATTCCAAAATTCAAAAGAAAAAGCAATGAAGAGCAATATAAGCACAACGTAAAAGTAAACATGAAATTAAATGAAGCCGAGCAGTTAGTTAGCACAGACCCCGTTCAGTGTAAAGCCAAAATCGTTGAAGGTATTTATTTCTAATTTCGCTGTACAACAGTTAATTGATATCTTATTTTCGTTTATTCGGATATTTTTAATGATTTTTAATGATATCAGAAGCACCTGAAATATAAACATTTATGATAACGGTGATAATCATATATAAAAGTACTGCCGTTATATAAACATGTCGTTCACTAAGTTAAAAATACACACTTTTCGTTATTTCGCTTATGTAACGGATACTAGTATTCATTGGTTTATATGAACAATATATGTTATTCTTACAATTTTAAAGCACATAATTATATTTTATTGAACTGAGTGATATTTTTATTGTTGCTATTCAGCATACTTGTACATATATAATTGATATATCTCATATCTCGTGCTGTTATGCGTTTCAGCTAAAGAGATAATTGGACACAGACAGAAGCTAATTCAGCTTGCGGATTCGAGCGAATTAGGCTGGCGTATTGTAACAGATCGAGCTCAGAACGTTGTTTATTATCGTAAAAGCTGAAACCAAACAAAAAACATAATGAAATTATTAATTTACAATCTTTCAGCTTACAAAGACTAGAACAAGTTAAATTGAGGTTACAAAAATACTTAATCAGTTAACATGTACGTAGGTAACATAATACCTACAATTATGGCATAGTTGTTCCTGGTCTTACAATTTTCACGAAAGTTCTTAGAATATATGTAGTCTAGACATTAACCATTAACAAAAATGACAGTGTGAAGTAATATCTAATATTTGAATTATTTATATCTAATTATATACCTTCATAAAGGTCCATAAACCTTATAGATATAAAGGTACGAAATAGCTTAGGACGAATCCGACATTAGTCGAGTACGAACGTAACCTTTCGCCCCTTTAAATACAAATCTCCGAGTACGAACATATTTTAGGGCGAAACCTAATCATAAAGAAACATAAAATTCTTACAAACATGACTAGAATAAACAGTGTAAAGTTGATTTTAAAGAAAATACATATAAAAAGTTAACGAATAAGCTGTTTCCTTACATTATAGCTCGACATAACCCTTTTAACAAGCTTAGATTGGTTTTCAACAAACGGCGTGGTTTTATAAAGAACGGTAACTCACTAAATTTTTATTTCGTACAAAACCGTTTCGTAACACTCCCCGTCTGGTATTAAATACCACTACAATAATCTTATAAAATGCTTGACACTATGACAAATCTTTGGATTTTAACTTTCAATTATTTCCTATATGTAAATCAGTATTACGGTCTAAAATAAAGTTATATGTTCTTTCATAGAATTAGACACATCTACAGGCCTATGCACTTGTCCTCATGCTCGATTAATTGCACGATTTTAGTTATCGGTCTCACATAAGATTTTGATTCTGATTCACCGGTGCGGTTGAGTTTAACCATCACTTTCCTAACATGGCCGTCTTTGCTTGGATACAATTCAGTAATGATGCCCATTGGCCAATTATTTCGATGGCAATTGTCTTCAATAACTAAAACGACATCCCCTACTTTAAAGTCTCTCTGTGATGTTGACCACTTCTTCCTTTGTTGAAGTGTCTGTATATACTCGATCTTCCATCTTTTCCAAAACATATCGGACAAACACTGAACACGACGCCACTGAGCTTTATACATGTCTTTAAGACTAATTTCGTCTAGATATTGACCTTCTTCACAGGGCTTCTGGGTAAGAAGCATTGTTGGATTTAATACAGTTGGATTTTCTGGATCCGTAGAAACGGGTACTAAAGGTCGTGAATTCACAATCAAACACACTTCTGCCATAAATGTTGTTAGAACTTCATGAGTAATGTCCCCTCTAACATCCACAAACATGGACTCAAGAATGCGTCGCACCACACCAATTAACCGTTCCCACACCCCACCCATATGTGACGAGTGTGGGGAATTGAAAATCCAACAAGTTCGGTTGTCATTCAAAAGTTGTCGCACTGGACCATCTTCGACATTGATCGCGTCAATTTTCATGCAGTCCGTCGCTCCAACAAAATTGGTTCCCTTGTCTGAGCGGAAAAGTCGAACAGGTCCTCTAATGGCAATAAACCTGCGTGTTGCATTGATAAATGATGAAGTACTTAGCTCCTCTATTACTTCAATATGAATAGCTCTGGTAGTGAGGCAAGTATACAACACTGCCCAACGTTTGGTATTTGATGTTCCTCCTCGAGTGCGACGAG
>NW_026862999.1:0-69828 GCF_026571515.1 Ruditapes philippinarum
AAACATATGTTTTACTCAAGTAGCTCTATCTTACTGTATGAAAAAAACACACACCAAAAACCACAACCAAAAGTGATTGAATCATCAAAACATCTTTGAGTCTTTCATTTTATGACTTGGTCTACAATTATTACCCCCCCCCCTGTCTGCTAAAATAGTCAATGTCGCCAGTGCCTCCCCACTCCGAACAGCATGATAGTCCATGATGTATGGATGATTATGATAATCCATTGCGCTAAGAACCTTGTTGTTTAAGAGAATAGAAAAATAATTTCATTCTTGAATACAGCATACATGTAACTGATTTGGAGAATCACCTTAACGTCTAAGCATACATACATGCATAAGTTAAAATCTTTTTTTTTTTTTCTTTTTTTTTTCTTTCAAAAGTCATATCTGAACATACTCTGCAATATGAGATTTACTTTTCAAACTATACTTTAATGAAAAAATCTGAACGAAGATCAAATTATGTGTAGCTTACTGCTAGGCACATATTTGCATTGTGAGGAATCTTGATTTTCTCTTAAGAATATTGCATATATTATTTTGAAGGCAGTTTTTTATAATAAGGGACAAATTCATTCAGTCTGCTTGATGCAAGAGTCGTCTTAACCGACACACTTCCGGTTCTGGTAAGTCTTTTTATATAGTGTGTATGGTAATGTATTTTTAAAGTATACCAATTAGGCCCTATATAGCATTTTAACTCTTATGACTTAATTTATAAAATTCTATATTCCAGAACATTTTGAAGGTGTAAACCACCCATGCATTTTTCCCTCACAGAAGACAAAAGGGGAAAAAAGAGAGAGAGAAAAAAAAGAAAACGAATGAAGTAACGTTAGTGGCGAGTAGTTTCAAACACAAGCGTTGCAGATTTACTTCCCTTGTTTACAAATTCGCTTGTCAGAAGTTCATGAGTTCAAAGGCCAAATACTTACACACTAATATAACGTTTCGATGATTGAGACGGCAAAATAACTCACTGATAAATCATAATTTTGCTATTTAAGATATGTCTAATTTCTTATAAACAATAGGAAACGGTTTAAGATATGATGATCTCGAAAAACAAAAGAAACTATGTGAGTAAGGGAGCGCGTATAAGTACTTTTAAGATAGTCACAGTGTCAATTGTTTGTTCTTATTTTGTAGTGTGTTGTTGTTGTTTTTGCGTAAAGGATTAAGCTACAGTGATAGTGATGTACATGCACTTATCCTGTCTGGTAGCTTTTTTAGCTACGACGTTTAAACGTACGATTAAAAGTGCCCACTTTCAGGTAAAAGGCTAGAACATGAAACACGCGCTTGTAAGAACGCACGTTTTAAATATGTACGCCTCATTTAGGACGCACGTGAAAAATGTGTACGATCGAATAGAATGAAATAAAAACATTTTTCTTGATCCAAAAGTAAGAATAATCCGGTTTTTTTTTCGCACACGTTTAAAATGTAGATACATTTGTAAATGCAATACATTAAATTTATATTTATCGATGGAAACAAGGTAAATATCTGTACAAAAAATGTCTATTGTGTAATATCATCAGGTGTACAGAAGTTAAGAGATGAGAAAAAAGATGCCAAAAACATTTTCCTCACTGAAACATATGAATGTAAACATGTAAGAGTGTCAAATACCGCCGCTGTGTACAACATTAAATAATGAATAAGACTAAATTTTAGTCATCACTCTGATCTGTTACTGTCAAACTCATTTAAATTTTATTAATTCTATTATAGATTTTATTATATCATCGTTTCTTAAAAAATATTTTAAGATATAAAACTACGAAATGTAGATGCATTATGTAGCATTCGCCAGTGTTCTCCGAAAGCGACTTGAATGAAATTATTTACATGTACATGTATCAGAACTTTCAGACAACATTCTACATCTTGTGTAAACTTACGTAAACATTTTAAACAAGCAGTGACAAAACTTACGATTTGCTGCTACCGTCCACTTTTAAACACTTCACAAAAGTGTTGTTTCTCCGGACGTGAAACACAGAGTAAATATATATACATACCTACCAAACCCCCTTTCTAAAACACTTAAATGTGCTATTTCCACTTGAGCAGCGTAATAATACCGATCCTTATCAAGAGCACTAATCAGAAAATGCATGAGAAAAAAATATACATCAAAATATAACATCCAAACCCAAACACACTCATAAAGTATAAATTCATTTAGATGATGAATCGGTTAAATAAATGAAGTGCGAAAAATGAAAAATGACACAGTTGAAAATTAATCCAAAGAATACGTATAACGCAACAATACCTGTATTGTGTCAAAATATTTTTTTAAAATCAAAACACACAGTAGCTCCCTTATTTTCCGAAACCGTGAAGCTCTAAACGTTTAGCCTTGTTGTTACAAAACACAGTGAAAACATGAAAGACGGAAGAATATTCCGGAATATTTACTTACTGGTTCTATTATACACAACCGAAAGGTGAAAGTAGATAGATTTTTATGTATGATTTTGCCAAAACACCGGTTTCCTAGCGATGCATAGAACATATAACTAGTCTATGCTATGTAGATAGAATTGCCGATAAGCCAAGCCAGAAACGAGTAGGCAGCAGAGAAGGTTGCTCCAAATTTGGAAAGCTACTGTAAAATGATACGGCACGCGGCGCGCTGTCATTACCTGAGCGTTTTTACCGGTATTCTACTAATAATTAGATAACGTACGATGCACGTGGCTTTTAGGTGACTATAGTGATTAACAATATTAGTAGGGCCGCGAGGGTCCTGGGGCCTGTTTGACCGATAAAAATTTTACGATTGTCTGATTTTGATTTTTCGTTCTTACTGGAAGCTGGAAATAATGGTCTGTAATTAATCACACTCGTGTACTAATGATGAAAGGATTTGTCTGGATTGGGTAGATAAACTTGATCAGTCGTTTTATTGAGTAACAGACGCCAGGTTCGAGCTATTACAGTCACTAACTGTGCCAGCTGTTTTTTGTCGTATAGATATTAATAAACGATTACGTCTGCTCGTATCACATAATTCTAATTCAATCTTTATTAAGCAACCTAGATTATAATAATGCGTTCCATTCATTTATGCAAATTAACCGTAAAAATGTACTGTATCATTTCCATACGCCCATATGACGTTTTCTCTCCCTTTCCCGATAACTTTATACAGTATAATAATAT
Organism: Ruditapes philippinarum; assembly: GCF_026571515.1. Lineage (NCBI taxonomy): Eukaryota > Metazoa > Mollusca > Bivalvia > Venerida > Veneridae > Ruditapes > Ruditapes philippinarum. Next base: position 3,187 of record NW_026862999.1, read on the forward strand.
AACGCCATACATATATTTTAATATAATAATATAACACTACACATATCTTAATATATAAGTGTTTTATTTAATATCTAAAACTGATTTTTACTATATTTTGAAATAGAGTAAAGTAATAAACAATTATAATAGTCAACATTCTTATGATTCTATAAATATTTTAGCGGAGACCAACAAGTGCGACTAGCAATCACATATTTGCATCAGTAATAAGCGACTATATTTAGATTTGCGTTCAATCAATTTTAAACATCAACATAAATAAATAATAAAATCACATTGAAAATGGCTTTTACACTTATGTGGTTTTACAGGTGTTTTTCAGAATGATTTTATATAGATTGAACAGAATCTATCGACGGAGTATTTATGATTATTGAAAATAAGGTAAAGCTATAAAATCTCGAGCACAATCATATTACTTTTATCACATAATTATGTGGATATAGAATAAACAGCAAGATATATTTACGGGGAAATGAACTGTATGAATTATTGATATATTGTCAATTGATAAAACTGTACCAACTATGCTCATGGTCAAATATTTGTATCTTAAAGGGGCATGCCCCCAGATAACCAAATACCGAGCTCATGCTTATATCAAATTCCTTTATTTTTATATGGGATAATTGGATAAAAAACCAACACAAATTAAGTATCAAAACATGTTTCGCTTTATTAAGCTTCCTCAGTTGATACATATATAAAAAACTTTATTTTTATATAAAACTTTAAAATATGCTTAACACTCAAACAATCTCATTTCTCAAGTTATGAGGATTTTTAAAGATTATATCTACATAAAATGCTCTTGAAAAATGTAAAATTTGTCGGAAATGTTTGCGTCTTGTCCCTTTAATGAACTCTTATTAAAGTACATCCGCGAAGGTTGTGATATTTTAACTATATAAAGTCATTAAGTACAGGTCGAAATTGTTGTGCCCTGTATGGTATGATATGGTTATTTTGCTTTTTTGTGCCTTTTTTGGTATGGTGCGGTAATTGTTTGTGTACTTCATTTTGTTATGGTACGAGTATCAATGCCCTCTGTGTTTTTTATGTTTTCTCCTGTGTTTTTTTTTAATATTTCCTCCATATGCTTACAGTATCAGGTACACGATTCGGACAGTATCGTTTTTATCACAATTCGACAGTTAATTTCTTTTCTTTTTGTTCCAAACTAATGCATTGAATGGTGACTTAGTTTGACAAAGGAAAAGTCACTGTTAAAAAATCTTCCCAGACGGTGAAAGGTCTGGGAAAAGAAAGGTCAGGTAGACCGCTCCCCCCATATTGCTGCATGCCTGTTTGCATTTTCAATTATTATGACTGGGTACGTGGATGAATCAGAACAGATGTGTACTCGTACGTATGGCTTGCTGTGTTGAAGATAAAAAAAGATGATCTGGGTTTTTTCCTCGGTTATTCTTAGGCATATTAATCATGTTTACAAATAGAGGAAAGATAACGCAAAGGGGGAGTGCATCTGTTGGATACTTAGATTAACTGAAAGGAAAAAATAATGAATGCATTTGACATATAGAAAATAACGGGGAAAAAACTGTCAAACAAACGAAATTGAGAAAGAACAAAAGAAAAAACGAAAATTGAACTGTTCTAGAAGAATTACTGGAAGAAATATATCGTCACAAAAAAAAAGAAAACAATATGAAAGAAAGAAAGAAAGAAGTAACACACCCGATTAAAGCATTTTTTACCTACTTAAATTATATTAAGTTAAGCAATTTACAAAGATCTTGCCTTTATCATATGTAAATTTGAATCATTTAAGTTTTGCGATTTGTTAAAAGTGTCTTTATTAATGAAATATTGTTGCAGCCATGAAATATTGAAAAGGAAAAATGTACATGAATTTATCTGCCTTTAGACAATGTTTTGTGGTTTATCGAAATAAGATTTTACGTTGATTGACAGCGTCAACATCTATTTTCTCTATTATTTAATCAGTGATTTATTTCTTCATTTTTCCCAGTTTATATATATTTATCTTTCGGTTTTTGTTGCTTTGGATTTCTTCCACTTTATCTAGATTCAGCGTTTTCCAATATTTTTATAAGTTTTGCAAAATTTTAATTCATGATGTTCAATGATTTATTTTGTAATTATTTACTTGTTTCATGCAGTATATACTAAATCTTGGAGATTTCTTACGATCGAAAATAATATTGTTGCTTATAAGGTCATTTAGACACCTTTCAGCAAGCATAATAAATGCATATTTAACTAGGACATTTTGCGAGAAAAACATCACAAAATTGAATCAAATCATGTATAAGTCCATTTAAGGGTTAAATATTAAGAATGATACAATTTACGTTGTTAATGTGATAAATCAATAAAAATAAAACAACACTACAATGCCTCACACAAAATGCTATTATAAATTTATAAACACTTTTTACTCTTCTTTTTTAAGTTATTGACACGTAAAATGACGTGCATTGCACGTGATATCTGCGACATAACATAAACATACCATTCTGATGATTTTGCTTAGCCTACTGTATGTGCAACACCTATACAGTGATTGTTCAAAATTCCATGCCTACATTTGCGTCGTTCATTGATTACACAACAAGTTGTTATTATTGAATAAAAACACACGCGAAATATACCTACACTGTTTGCCAGAAATTATCTGCGATGACTACGAAGAAAATGTGAAAAATAATTCTTGCTGAAACGTTCTGAAAAAAGAGAGAGAAGTTTCTACTAATCAACTATCTATATGTACGTGTAACGTTATGTCATTTTCATTTGTGTTGTTCTTATTTTTTGCTCGTTTTATTTTATGTTTTGTTGCTGTCGTTGTGTTTATGGTTCAGAATGCAGTGAACATGTGTATCTTACCTTTCGTTATCTTACATATATGTAATGCTTAATAAAATGATGTTGCTGTTGTTAATCAATAATGTCTTCAAAATGTCTTGCAAAGTTAAACGATAAAAGATTGCAGCTGTTAAGTACTGTTGTTTTTTTGTTTGTCAAAATTGTTGAAAGATTTGTGCAAATAACTAGATAATATAATGCTACAGCAATATTGTTTATTGTTTTAACATGCAGTTTAATTAAAGCATTGATACAATATATTTTGTTTTGTATTTGCTATACTTTCCACTCTAAAGTTATATCGATATACATCTACAATGTGACACAATTCTTGAAATCTTTTTTAAATAAATCGAGAAATGAATATCCATTTCAAAAGTTTTCTGTTCATCAAAATTTAATACTGTACATGTATACGGTGTTAAAGGGAAAGACAAGGTTAAAATAAAAACTTGATTTCAGAAAAAGAATACTATAAATAATAAGTCTGCAAATTTTCTGCCGCCAAATAATAATATTAAACGAATGATAACAAAATTTAAATCGCTAAATCACCGATTTCTACAAATCGGTAAGCGCGGCCATGTTTGTGTATTGGCCGTATAAAAACAGGTGCGCGTGATGTCATTTCCCCACATCTTTTAGATTAATGATAAATCTAGTTGAATCGTAAGGAAATATTAATATAATAAAGTATTGATCAGACAATTTAATTTTCACAGGAGGTGTAGAGGAGATTTTTTATGGTTCAAAATACGAAACAATATCAAAAAAAAATAATAATAAAAAATAAAGAAACGTACGGCTAGCCAAAAGTTCTAGCCGTACGTGAGTCACGAACGACTAGCCAGGACGCACTGTATTGTCTAGCCGTACGGCAATTTTCAAAATTATATGGAAGTCGAACGTTATAAAATTGTTGATTTTCATGCTTATCATTTGTTGTTTAATTTGTATGAATTATTAAATCATTTTTGTTAATTTTAAGCACATGGATCGAATAAAAAATGATCGGAGTGGAATAAATAAATAAAAAGAACATTGAATGGGAAAAAACGGTGAAATGCAAAAATAATTATATAATTTTCAAAACAGTAGATAAATATCGAACATAAAAGCACAGTCAATCAATTAATTAGCCTTAATTTAAACCTATCCAGGGACTGACAATAGAATTTTAGAATGCCTTTCACGGAACATGCAAACTTTCCTTGATACAGTACCGTCGGTAATTGTCGCAATTATCAAGAGCCTAACAACAATCATTTTCAGTGTTTGTTGTTGTTGTTTTTTTTCCATATAAAAGGTGTCGAAAATTAAACTTAATGAAACAAAAAAGGATTATTATCAAAAATTTGTAAACTATTTCAATTGGTGTAAATGCAAGCAAAGGCTATTTTTTCTCGACATCTTGCGATGACAAAGATCGATATATATAGCGATCAAGGCGATTAATCTCTAAAAAGTTAACATCCAAAGACAATTAATGCTGTTTCTTGGTTAAAATCCTCGCTTAAAGTCATAAAATAACATATGCATTTTCGACTTCCATTAAATTTTGAAATGTGCCGTACGGCTAGCCAATACAGCGTGTCCTTGCTAGTCGTACGTGACTCACGTACGGCTAAAACTTTTGGCTAGCCGTACGGGCCCGTACGCTAGCCACTTCCATTATAAAAACCCTACTAAAACGTGTTCTTAAGAGTACATATAATTAATTTTTTGCAGTTTGATTCTGACTTTCAAATTTAAAGGTGTGAACATATGTTATAATTGATGTACACATTTTAAAAATATCAGCAACTGTTTTGAAAAGTAAATTGTTAACATGTCTGTCAACGTATGATGCTGCGCATCGTAATCGTAGCATAATATTAACAGCAGGCAAATCATTTTTATTGGCTGCTCAAAAATCTAATTTGCATAATTTATTCACACAATTGCTGGTTCTTACTACTTATGTCTAATACTGCGCATTGTCCATTTTAATTGTTCCTAATTTGCACCAAATGCTTCTGTCACACTTTGTACTGACGATTTTTATTGCTCCTTGTATGCCTCTGTGCCGACAGACCTTTTGATCATGCACAATGTTGCCCTAATTGGTTAATCACCCTTGTCAAATATTCTAATGACGAAATAGACATCTATTTTTTTACGCTTCATACAGTGAACTGAATGACCTTAGGGGGAATTCGGTTCCACACCTGTCAAATTGTACTGTAGTAAATTACAGCACGTCATAAAATAGCAACACATTTTTTTCAGTTCCCAATAATCATTTTAAATATTAAGTAGATTTATGATTTTTTGTTTTATTGGATTAAATTTACGGTAGTAGAAATGCGTATCTGTCGGGGAAAGGAATTTGGTAAGTAGATAACGTGGAAAAAAGCTTTGGGGAACTGGATAAACCCGAGAATATGCGTAATTATAGGGGAATGGGCAACCTGTTGCTGTTGGTACCAGTTTTGACTGGGTGCCTAAATAACTTTACGGACAGTTTTGTTTTCATACGATATAAGTCTGGCTGCCGATTTTCCTGCGCCTTTCTCATTTTTAGCGTCAATGGCGGAAAATCGCGTCCTCAGCATATTGGATTTAGTTGATATTTTACTTGAAAAAAGATATATGACCGGCGATGTACCCTATTTGGACAGCTTGTCTAGCGAAAATTAAGTACAAAATAAAAGGATATATCGTCAATTTGAAGAAGTTTCTCATAGTACCCAAAGTAAATTGATGGTTTATCTTTGAAAATTAAGCAGTCATTGCTTAAATCATGTGGTGGGGTCATCAGCAAGCTTGAGTATCGGGCAAATGATAATTTATGTCGCGGCGTCTTCAATTAATTAATTAAAGCAATTCAGTTCCATATGATGTTTTCATAAATAATATATAATGTACGCAATTAAATTAATAAGTTCTTCATCAAGATATATTTCAGTTGTACCAGCGTGTACAACTATACCGGAAGTGGGTATTACACGTCACAATCTCGGTCTCGTCTGTCTCGCGAGAATGACAGAACGCCAAAATGGCGGCGCCCATGAACTTATTTCTCAAGTAAAAAATAGTGTCTTTAAACACGAATTTCTCTCTTATAGGGTTGATGTCAATAGGGAAACTGTCATGGTTCCTCTTTTTAAATGATGAATATTTATATTAGACAGACATCAATCGATCCATTCTTATTCCTTTAAATAATGGACTCCAACAAAGACACGTGATTGCAAACACGCAGAAGTTGCAATCTATATTAACTATGCTCCCATTTAGTTTTGCAGCTTATTTATATCATTTTTTACAGAGATAAATAAAAGCAATTTACAAATGACTGTTTAGCACAGGGTACGTGTATTTAGTTTTACACATATGATTGATAAATACATGTATACAGAAAAGTTTTGGCTTTCCACATACTTGATACTTGAAAGTATAGAAATCTTACATGTAATGTCAAATTATTTACTATTATAAGTTTTCGTTACTATAACCTTATGTTATGTTAATTGACTGTAATTTGAGTCACATTGTACTTTCATTCACGTTTGTCACCTCTGTACATTGAAAGATTGAAATAAACGGTTTTTGAATAAATACGGTCATTCGATCTTCTTATATCCTCAGATAATATAATACATTATATATACAACATAATTTGGGTACTTTAAACATATCTAGAGGCCGTATATTGGAATAAATATAACATTATAAATACTGAATGACAAGTGGGTACTTTTGTGGATATTTGTAGAATAATCTACCATTATAATGAGATTACCACATCTTCATATACCTACCACCACCATCATGATATAATCGTACAAGAATGTCTGTCTAGCACATAAACGATATAGATTCTTACAAGTTAATTAATACACACAAATATGTTTGACTGTATCACGTAGGTATGTTAAGACTTCGATGAATTGAGTCGTAAACTATTCACTACTTCATATCATAACTGTACGTAGAAAATTATAGCATAATTCTGTCGAAACTTCCGGAAGCTTGTTATGCCGCTATGATATGGTATTGTTGTGTAGTATTTTTTATGATATTTTTTAACAACTATCTATTCTGTTATTCCGAAAAACGTTCGTTTGGCACTAACAGGAATATGTAGTCCATTATTTCGCAACTTTATCTCACAATTGATTGTTCAAAAAATTTAACCGTATTTTTTGACAAATCTTTGGCTTCAAAACAAGACTACTGCTTTTCACTTCTCATTAATTCTTCAGGAAACTTAACGGCAGTGGTATATGGCTATACTACTATGTGAGCGGTGTCCTGTTGGTGGTCACGACTCCAATACTTGCTAGTTTCTGGAAGACGAGTCGAAAGTTATTTAAAAAAAACCCGTCAAGCTCTTGTCACAGTAGCTAAAATGTTTTAACTAAAATGATATGACAAAATGTTCCCTGAATGTTATTATGTTATTAATCAAAAAGAAACTATACATCTTATTTCTATTTCACGAACATTATATAAAGTATAACCCAATAACCTACATCCTATTGTTTTGGTTGGGTTTTACGTCACAGGTCATATGGCGATTTTTCATATTTAATGTTGGAGGAAGACGTCATGTGCCCCTCTGTACATTATTTTTTCTTTTCAGGCACAAACGGGCACCTGAATAGAACCACCGATGTTTCGTAAGCTAGGACGACGCGTATTGTTACATCTTAAAGATCGTAGAAAACATGGTTTCTTGGAAACTCCTTATCGAGAAAATTACACATCTAGATAAGCCATTTTCTTAAACGTTAAAAAAACCCTCAAACGTGCGGGAGGGCATTTATCATTTTGAGCGCACTGATATTGAGTAGCAGATTTTGATCATTTTTTGTTGCTGGAAAAAAAAAAGAGAAATTAATTCATCCTAGAAAACTTTAAAGGAATTTAGATATTTGAATGTTTTTTTTGTCACGTGCGAAACTAAGTCACCAGAGTTGCAACCCAAAGGTGTTGTCCGCCGTCCGTTCTTTAAACAGTCATTTAAGCTACAGTCTCACTTACATCCCGGCAGAGCCCCGGCAGAGCCCCGGTAGACGTCCGGGGTGATCCGGGAACGACCGGGAACAACCGGGGTATATCCGTAACTCTGCCGGCAACGTCCTGGATGATCCGGGAACATCCGGCATTCGACCCCGGATGGAATAAAATATTTAATATCACCGGGGTGGTCCGGGATGATCCGGGAAGGTATAGCTTTGCCGGCTTTATCCTTAGCTCTGCCGGGAACGACCGGGGTTATACCGGGAAAGCACCGTAGCTCTGCCGGCATAAACCGGGGATGATCCGGGGTATGATATAGCCGGTAGAGCTACGGTAGAGCCCCGGTATATACCGGCAGAGCCCCGGTAACTACAGGCAGAGCCCCGGAGGATAAAAGTTCGGTTGATCTCGGTAGAGCCCTGGCAAAGCCCTGTTTATTTCAAAAGAATAACGACAATTTGCGATGATTGCACTTGTTTATATTAAAAACCCTTCCCATTTCCCTTCTATCCAGTCTGGCATAAGGATTTTTCAGAAAATCATCATGAATTACTATTCTGGAACAATAGATATTATATTAAATAAAAATTATGTATCAATGATATCATTTTCGGGCGTTTTCAATCCACCGGGGTTCTACCGGGGTTCTGCCTGGATCGTCCTGGGCTCTGCCGGGACTCTGCCTGTATCGACCGGGGCTCTGCCTGGGTCAACCGAGGCTCTTCCGGCGTCATCCGGGAACGACCGTGGAAGCACCGGCATGAACCGTAGCTTCACCTGGGCTCTGCCTGGATGATCCGGAGCGCATCCTGGGTGGTTAGTAGGGAACTACCGTAGTGCTGCCGGGGTAAGTATGACCGCAACAATAATTTCATCCCGGATCGTCCCGGATTATCCCGGTAACTTACCGGGATGGTCCTTGGCTCTGCCGGGAGTAAGTGAGACCGAGGCTTTAAATGTTTCCGACGAGGTGTTACATGGTAAGACATATGTACGAAACCCGCGAGAGCATATCTTTACTAAGTACATGTGTATATAGAATTCAAATAAGTCCGCTTAAATGCTGAAATGAAACATTTATATATATATATATAAATGCATTTTCTGCCAACACTTACGTAGCTTACTACTATGGGTTACACAGAAAGTAGAATTGTGGTACATTGTTTTGTTAACATTCATCTATTAAATGGTTACATTAATTTGATCGTGACTTTGTGTTCTTCAATGTATACGGAAAACAATAATAGTGTGGTATTGTGAAAGTTGATTTATGGTTACATTTGTGCGATACTTTCTGTTCAATGAAATAGAGGTTGCCAATTTTGTTAAATAATGTGGTAATAAATTAATGAAGTTTTTCTGTAATTGTTAATGCATTCAGGAAGAAATATTTGATTTTATATATCCATAATCATTATTATAATTTTTATTTGCGTGTAACTGAGCTTTATGTTGTACAATTACAGAAACATGTACTCTTTTTTTATATATCGGGACATTGAGGAGGTTACTATATATTGTTCAGTACAACATTTTTAATATGTCAACCATACATATATATGAGGCACTAGCCAAGTCTAAAGTAGGTATTGCAGCTGTGTATGAGTCCAACAGAATCAGTATATTATATCCAACAATGTATAATGACCTTTTTATTTTAAACAACCATTTGTTTTACATTTTGATGAAATTGTATGCCTTCTAGTACATTAAGGATTTGTTTTGTATTTTTTTTTGTGTGTGTGTGTGCTTTTATGTGTGTGTTTTTATTTTTTTTTATTTTATTTATTTTTTTTTTTTTGGGGGGGGGGGGGGGCTCTGAGCTAAACGAATATCAGTCGTGCTTAAATATGAATATTTTGGACTGGGAAAATGAAAAAGATGCTAGACTGAGTACAATAGTGATTTGCATGAAATTTTTAATCTAGGAAAATGAAAACTAGATTAAATTGATAGAAATATCGATTAATTATTTCTATTTGGGGAAAGCGATGGATGTTCATTTTGCTACATTCTATAAGGTGTGAAATAAATTGCAATAGTAATTCATTAGAGAGATATTGCAATATTATAAGTATATGGCTAGAGGCATATGGCAATATTATATTGCCGGAATGATATTGCAATACTTCAATGCTAGGGAGATATTGCAATACTAAATCTTTATTTCTAAGGAAATATTCAATACTTTCACGTTTTTGCAACGTCACTACATCGCATACATTATTTTGGGAAAATAATTGTAATAATGGTAAATCGCCTGTAAAATTACATTTCTGGGAAGATATTGTAATTACGTGAGTTACGTGTTTATATTGTATTGAAATAATGCAGGTAAAATATTGCATGGTTGTATTTCCGGTAGCTTTAGAGCAGTGCAATATGTCATTTTCGGAAGATAATGTATTGGTGGATGCAAATCTTATTTGCCGGGTAATTGCAATATCAAATGTAAGTCATGTGCAATTACTTGCGTATAAAAATTGCAAGTATCAAATGTAATGTCTGTGAAAATTTACAAAATTAAATATATTGCATAAAATATTCTATATCAAATGAAATGTATCTGCAATTATTTGCAATTAAATTATATTGCATAAAACTTTTGCTATATCCGTTAACATATTCTACTTATTTTTTGCACCTTTCACATGTGTACGCAAGAAGCTTGAAAAAAGTTGTTTTTCTTCATCTCTGGGTATTCAGCCTAGAGAAAAACTGAAACAGAGATATTTAAATTTCCCTTCACCGTTATCACATGTTTGTTTATTTTACCACATTTAACGATGCTCTATGTAAACCTGAAAATTGCTCAGGAGAAGGAATATCTGATCGAAATCCCGATTTATCAAAGATCGGTGATCTTCAGCTGAAAAGCGAGTACGTAAAAAATTTCCAGTCCGGGTATTACAAATCAATGGTTTTATCCGTTGATACATTGATATGATAATTCCATGTAGATGATATAATGATATTAATCTAATACTCGCACTTATTAACCATAGACAAATTATATCATTATCCAAGAATGATTCAGGATATATATAAAGGTTAGGTTATACATAACGAAAACTGTTTCTTCATCTTCATTTTACATGATAAATTGATGATGTAAGTAATCTTACGTAAGTAAATTTATTGCAATTGTGATTGAAACTTCTCTTATGTAAATTTGGGTGCTTCTGATAAATATTGGCCTCATCTTAGTTAAATAAGTCGCGTATTCAGCAATGTGATTACAGGCATTGTAGGAAAAAGCAGTATTCTTGTTTCATTTTTTATTAAAAATTACTGATAAAAGATAGATATAGAATATTGTTCTAAGATACATTGTTATACTGATCAAACTGGACATAATACTAAAATATTAAAGACGTGAGGGTCCCTACATCCCCACATCCCAAGGCCCGAAAAATAAATAAAACACAGACTGTTCTTTATGTGAAGTTGGAATAATAATTCGTCGGACGAGATATAGTTCTCTGATCGATCATTATTCTGATTTATTATTGATCTTTCGGAAATCAAAACTTTTGCATGTTTCTTAGATACTGAAGAGGTTATCAATGCTTATACATCAATCAATAAAGATTATGAACAAAAGCATATATTCTTGAATAAAACAAAACGTTGTGCTTTGCGAGATTATTATCTGCATTAATTATTCAATATATAACGTCATACGCTGTGTTGGGTGAATGTACGTATATTCTTATATCTACTCAGTCACCGTGTTGCAAAGGAAGTCTCAGTTTTGATGTTCGTTCTTCATAGAAAATAAATTGATCGTATTAAGCTAAAATTAAATGTTACGTAACCGGTATGTAAAACAAATGCCGTTTTTGCAAATAAACAACGCTATTCTTTGGAATGAGACTGAGAAATAACAATACAAATACAAATATAATCGGATCAAAATAAAGATAAATTCTAGGACCAAGATTGATAATTGGACCGGGTTGTAAACGCCCATGTCCTATCCTTGAATTTAAAAACATGTTTAAGTCCCCGCTTTTTTGATACATAGCTTTAGCAGGAAATTAGCTTAGCTGTAGAGATGATTTAACTTGTATTTGCATTATGCTAAGATATTATTTTCATTGGCACTGGCGCGCCGAGTTATGAAATATGCTTTGTTGGTTTATTCGTGTTGTTTACACACCTGTTTTCACGTTAGATTACCTGAATGTCGACAGACTGCCTATCTTCAAGGCTATAACTTAAAACTAATCCACAAGTTACTAATCTGATCTAAAGGTATATTCACAAGTGCAGACATTGCGCTGATGTAAGCTCCTATATCTAAGCTAAACAAAAAAGCGCTACGGAAACAAATGTTGTTTTCCCCCCGAGATACTTGGCGACAAGTTTTTTTTGGGGGAAAAAACTGAAACTGTGAATGTTGTTTATTTTGTTCCATTCCATGTAACATAACTGGTGTTGAAACATTTTACAACATGATTAAAGTTACCTCCCTTTAATAAATAACCTTCTACATAGAGGTATAAAAATAGAGATGCATGCAATGCATTAAGTGTTCAAATTATTAGTAATGATGTGAAGAAAATAGTTGTAAAAGTATAGACTGATCAAACTATTTCACGAGTCACTAAGATGGGTTGACGAAATTTTTCCAAGGAAATAAATGCAAATGAACTAAATGACAATATAATGATTCAGCGAGCACAAACTTTTGTGCAAAAATTGGTGCATTAAACAAGTTCCAGGTCTATCCGAAAACTTGCAATTCAAGATAGTTCTCTAGGGGTCCGCAGCTGCTTTACAATAGTATGGAAGCTTTAATAACCATTACAAGATAAATTGTGAATAATTGCTAGCTTTGAATTAAAACCGTAGCGTTAAAGTCGTTACTAGTTGCAACAAAAAGTAATTAGCGGTCCGTCCCTTTAATCACAAATATGTCCTTCGTTTAACAAATATAATTCATTTATTAAATGTCCTTCATTTTTTCAGCGTTTGACAATTAACGAGCGTTTTTGTACACCCGTAATGTACCTTACTGATGTAAAAAATATTATAATGAAAAAAAAAAACATTGATAAAATAGATTACTATGCAGATCGTATGCGAGGTGTTAGAAGTGAACAGTGAGCATTACAATTTACTAGTATATAGGGAAGTCAATGCTCTGCTTCAATGCTCAGCTGGAAGAGCAGTCCAGCGGGGCATTCCTAAAATATAGTGTTAACAAGAAGTATAAAAAGAGACTCGGGCGATTTACTTAAAATGCTCTGGGTAAAATATAACTCGTGATGTGAAAATCAGAAAGAATAAAAACATGCACGAAAAATAAATCACCAGAAACCGATATTTTAGGATTACCCGTATATGACTTCTAAACATCACGTATACATTGTAATTGACAATAAAATATCAATCTGACAAGCAGTAGTAACTGATATGCTATAACAACGTCGAATAACTAACCGTCAAAATATTGGCATGAGTTATGACTGTATGATAATACAAAAATTTGGGATTTCTCAATGCTTCCATAGAATATGATTACTTTAATTTCGATTCTGACAGTTGTTTGGACGAATTCTAGTTTTTGACAACTTAAAAATACCATGCGCTGACATTAACAGCATGTCCTTTAGAACACGACCAAAGGACAATACATGATGCTTCGATTCCGTCTTCAAAAAATAAAATATTTATTTCTGTTTATCATTTTCTTATCTAGCTGTCTTGTCATTCTGGACGAGGAAAATGCACCTGTTTAGCGGGGGACAATTCCCAAAATTATGTTTCTGACTTAAATAGCGAGCAGTGCAGACTTATAATCAGACTGTAAGGTCGATTGGTTAGATGTAGCCGCCGTAGGCTAAAGGTTTAGCATAGCAAATAAGGTGGAACAAGCTTTCCATGATGTTCAAAATGAGATTGGACGCTATTAACACATATATCGGACATCTATCCTCTTTACGTTAGATTTAATTCAAATATTGTTGTTTTAACATTTGTTAACGTTAATGTTTTCGCCTATGTACTTAAATCTGTGACATGTAGGATTGCTTTTAATGAAGGTATTTCATAAAATTTATTTGCGGAATATTGGGAAAGGAATATGTTTTTTTACGAGTTGGGTTTTCTAACCTGGCAAATATTTCCTTACAATTGAATACTGCTTAACCGGTGCTGGGGTGGCGATGGAAAGTAGCTTTTGCACTTTCTAGGCAAACAGGCCGGAAACAGCTTTTTGTTTTTGCGTCTTCGTCTTTCAGGGATTCTATTCACTTATCGTATGATTATTCCCCATTCATGGATAAACAAACCTACCTTTTACATTTGTTGTTCCACATTATTGATTGTTAAAAAATGGAAGATACACAATAAAATATGCGGACTGAAGGAGTGAAATGAATTGGTGCAATTCATCATCACCTTGGCATCTACAGTCTACTTAAGTTTAGCCAACTTTATTTCTGCCCAACCTCTTTCTGTAATTGCAATGACCAGAAAAAATGGATCTTTAAAAGATGTTTCTCAATAAATTTGAACCTATGCATTGACTCGTGTTAATATTTTAAATTTGTCACACCTTATTTAGCATTTATTTTTTATCAATGTATGAAACATCCCCACGTGTTTCGTTGACACGGGCAAGAATAGTCTATAGTATAAGGAAATATAAAAGAAATATTGTTAAATAATGTTGAAATATTGAAATGAATGCAATACTTTGCAACATGAATGAGATTGGTTAGCCACCGCCTTATTTGTAAGATGTCTCTGAAGAAATAAAATTAAATGCGTGGGTGCAATAATTATCTACATGTAAACTTACACCATACAATTTGTTAGGCTCAATTTTACATTCATGGCTATGTATAATGAATGCTATTTAATGGACATGCTTTAATTTAAGAACAATGTTTACATCGGCTGTAGTTTTAATGTGTTTAAAGGCTCATAAACCAATAATCTTTTTCCGTTTTAGAAGGCCATTTGGAAGAAGAAAACATGTGTTTAATTATATGTTAATAATAATGGAGTGTATGATTGTGTGATTTATATATTTATCAAATACAGAAAGCAGTGATGAATGTGAAATAGCTTTTTTAATATTTTTTGTTTAAACGTAAACAATGCGTTATTTTGTCTTCCATACAAAATACCAAATTAGTAATATTTTCGAATTGAAAAAAAAATGTATTAAAATATAGCTGAGCTATATCACCACTGAGTACGTTTTCAGATAAAAAAAAAATGAAAAATACTTTTTTAGGCATAATGGGCATATGTATATTATTAATATGACGCAACCTTATTCATTAGGTGTTTTCTATTTCAATATTTCTTGTATAGTTTTAATTTTTAAGATTTTGACATGCTACCTTGCACAGTCCTAACAGTTGTATGACATGGAATTTAAGTTATATTGCAAACAGCCGTTTACACACAGTCTTATAACATGTCAAAGGTCTTTGTAAAGACTTGATAATTGACGTTTCAAATACAGTATTATAAACAGTCGTCTATGGAACGCCTGGACTGTCTTATGTTAAGAATGAATGATATACCTGGTTAAATGTCTTTCTGTTGAGTCCGAGATACAAAATGCTGGGTGGAATCTTATGTGCTCAGTTATTGAAGTGTTATTTGTGTGCTGACTTGTATTTTATTCAGTCAAGTCATTTATTGTCGTGGGTGCATAGTCGTTCTGTTTCAGTTCTTAAAAACAAGCAGGCATTGTTAAGTAACACATTATGTTGAGTTAACAAAAGATATGTTTGTAGGTGTTGCAGTTATTATGTTCGGTTAATAATATGCTGTTGGATGTCTTCTCATCATGTTTCAACATGAAAATAAACAGTTGAGTGGTTTAATACATCATTTTGTTTGGACTGAGGCAGTGTATTATTTGGGTGATACTTTTATTATTTTCAGTTGCTTGACATGCTGTTGGGTGCTTTATTCCTTCTGTTCTAGTCGTGAAATAGAACTGTTAAATGATACAATTCATTATCTTAAAATGGTACTATCATTATCTTGTGTGTCTGATTACAATCTTCTTCAGTTCAAGTCAAAAATGTTGTTCGGTGCAAAGGTCGTTATGTTCAGGTTGTTTTTTGGTACTTCATTTATGTTCCAGTATCAGATGATATACTGTTCGGTGCAGAGGTCATTATGTTCAATAGTGAACACAACTGTTGTGTTGATACCACAATTAATGTTCGTGGTTCATTCGGGATATTTTCGGGGCAACAAAATGGGAGCGACTAAATTTCCATAGGTCACGTCGAGGCTAATGACCTAAATTGAAACCAATTGTCTTCCATGTAAATATCATCGGGGCTTAAGAAACGTTTTTCATAAATTTTGACTTTTAAATACCAATGGGTATTTATTTAGTTAATTTCATGCTATGCTATACTGTTAAAGTCATAATGGGTACAGTATATTAAAACTCCAAATTATAGTAAGGTTTAGCCTTGTTAAAGTTCACACATGACCACCGTAAAAAAAAAACTTAAAATGTATCTGTTCAGGTTAACCTATAAGAGTCACGAATGTACACAGCCAAACGGAAATCTTAAAATATTAATACATCATATACAAGATAAGGGAACCCTATTTGGTCAAACATAGGCACAGTATAGCGCACATAAGTAAGCGTAGCCTATTTAAAGTCACATATGGGCCACAGCTATGCAACTTAAATATTACTGTTGTTTGGCCCATTTGAGTCACACATAACCACATGGAAGCATATATTAAGTTAAGGGAAACCTACTTTGAGTCACCAATGGCCACATAATATGGAACATTAATATAAGTAAAGCGCAATAAAGTCACACTAGCCCACATTATGAAACATTTCTATATAAGTAAGGGAAACTAATTGAGTCACACTAGGCCAAAATATTGGAACATTATGTTTAAGTAAGGAAAAATCTATTTGAGTCACACATGACTAAAGTATATGGGAACATTATTATTATATAAGTAAGATACGTAAGGGTAGCCTAATAAAATTAGACTCAAATACATTTTCCCTGAGTTTAAACAGTATGTCTAATATCTTGTGGCCATGTGTGACTCAATTAGGTTTCACTTACTTATATAGAATTTTCTTTATATTTTTGGCCATGTTTGACTTTATTAGGCTACCCTTACTTATATATAATGTTCCATTTACTGTGGTCATGTGTGTCTCAAATGGGGTTTCATACTTATATTTAACGTTCAATAAACTGTGGCCATGTGTGACTCAAATAGGTTTGCCTTACTTGTATATTATGTTTCATATTTTAAATTTCGTTTGATGTGTCCACTTGTGAGTCTAAAAAGTTACCAACACATATATTTTTTAAGTTTTATTTACGGTGGTCATGTGTGACTTGAACAGGCTACCCTTACCCATATTTTAAGTTTTATATAATGTGCCCATTATGACTCTAACAGTATAGTATAGTCATAAATTAACTTGATAAAATACCCATTTGGTATTAAATATGCCATACGATCTGTCCAATTTATTAAAATAATGTTCTTAAGCTCCCGATGGTATTTACGGGGAAGAAAATTGTTTTGGCAATTTAGTGGTCATAAGCCTCGACGTGACATAGCTATGGAAATTAGTTGCTCCCGCCCGCCATCTTGTTTGACGCGAAGATATCCGAATGAACCCAGCATAATTGTATGACCACTCAGCGCATTGTCAAATGACTTGTGCACCGAACAGTATATCATCTGAACTGAACATAATGACGGTATCACACCACAGTTTGTGTTCACTACTGAACATTATGACTTCTGCACCGAACAGTATATCATCTGAACTGAACATAATGACGGTATCACACAACATTTGTGTTCACTACTGAACATAATGACATCTGCACCAAACAGGATATCATCTGAACTGAACATAATAACGGTATCACACAACAGTTTTTGTGTTCACTACTGAGACATAATGACTTCTGCACCGAACAGTATATCACCTGAACTGAACATAATGACGGTATCACACGACAGTTTGTGTTCACTACTGAACATAATGACCTTTGCACCAAACATGATATCATCTGAACTGAACATAATGACGGTATCACACAACAGTTTGTGTTCACTACTGAACATAATGACCCCTGCACCGAACAGTACATCATCTGAACTGAACATAATGATTATTGCACCGAACAGTATATCATCTGAACTGAACATAATGACGGTATCACACAACAGTTTGTGTTCACTACTGAACATAATGACCTCTGCACCGAACAGTACATCATCTGAACTGAGCAGAATGACCTCTGCACCGAACAGTATATCATCTGAACTGAACATAATGATAGTACTATTCAACAGTTCTATTTCACGACTGAACAGAAGGAATTATGCACCCAACAGCATGTCATTGCAACTGAAAATAATAAAAGTATCACCCAATAATACATTGCCGCAGCCAAACGAAATGATAGTACCACTCAACTGTTTATTTTCATGGTTTAACATGATGAGAAGAGCTATTTTAACCGAACATAACAACTGTCACACCCTACAACATATCTTTTTAACTCAACATAATTGTGTTACCACATGCCTGTTTGTTTTAAGAACTGAACAGAACGACTAATGCACCCGACAATACATTGACTTGACTGAATAAAATGTAATCAGCACACAACATTACACTTCAATAACTGAGCGCATTTGGATTTCCACCCAGTATATTGGGATTTTGACCCAGCATATTGTATCTCGGAGACAACAGAATGACATTTAACCATGTATATCAGTCATTCTACACATAAGACAGTCCAGGCGTTCCATAGTCGTCCATATAAATAATACAAATATGACGATTACCTTATGAAAATTGACGTTATAAATTTGCAGCATAACTAATACAAATATGACGATTAGCCAATGAATGTTTACGTTTCAAATGCAGTTTTATAAATTCTCAGCATCCGTGTATATATAGATGATACAAAAATGATTATTATCCTATGAAATTTGACGTTTCAAAAGCAGTATTATATCCCGGGACAACCAATATTCAATCAGTTAAGCTGTTTTTAGCCAATAATAAATGGAAGGGGAAATTATACTTTAAATTTATCTTAGCTATTAATGCATCTATTAACACTTATTCATTTTCAGGTTGGTACATTTTCAACAAGTCTTGATCTTTCTTAGAAATTCAATAAAAACAATATGACCCACTCGGGTTACTCCCAGGAATATTTTAACCTAAATTCAAACAGCAGGGTAATCACCATGAAAAATTTGTTAAAGATAAATCAGGGCCACTAAAAATTGTAGAAAACGTCACAATAGTCTATTCAACGACTTTCAACACATTTTTCAAGATTTTAAAAAACTTACACTAAATGTTATAACATATGTACAGCACAATGCATTGGTATGACTGTTGTTAATGTGTATAAAAAGGCAGTTTAAGGTGTCACTTCTTTGTACGCTATTTAGGTGCAAAATGATAAATGCATCCAATCTTTACAGCCATTTTACCTTCCCCACTTTATAATATTAGCAAATATGGAAACTTGTCTAGATCTGCCAGCTGGTATCGCTTACAAAATAATTATTCTACAATCATCACATGAAAAAATTTGATAACAATATATAAGATTTTATTAATAAGGACCCCCGTGTAAAGTCTGATGAATATTTAGTGGTGCATCATATAAATAAATGTTTTAAATACACATAGGACTGAGGTAAATGGTATATCTCTTTAGCCAATACTTTATACAAAAATAACTTGCTTAGAAAAAATTTTACCACTATTTTAAACAAGTGACTATTTTGATATAGTTAAAGTTGGACAATTTATATTGTGTCTCTTAAAACAAACAGTTTCTTATTGTTTTTCTGAAAACATCTGACAATTAATCAAGTGTGGCATTTCTGCAAGTTTTGAAGTTAATACAACATGTGACTTTATGCAATTTAGTCAGGCATGACATCAGTGCCACAGAATAAAGAATGTGTTTGAATTTAGGTTGTGATTGAAGGTTGTTTTGGGATAGATTGCATAACTAATACAAATATGACAATAAGCCACTGAAAATTTACGTTCCAAATGCTGTATCAGTCGTGTTTACAGATGATTCACATATGACGATTAACCGATGAAAATTGACGTTTCAAAAGCAGTATTATAAATTTGCAGCATAACTAATACAAATATGACAAAAAGCCAATGAAAGCTTACGTTTCAAATGCTGTATCAGTCGTGTTTATAGATGATTCATATATGACGATTAACCAATGAAAATTTGCGTTTCAAAAGCAGTATTATAAATTTGCAGCATAACTAATACAAATATGACAATGAAAGTTTACGTTTCAAATGCTGTATCAGCCGTGTTTACAGATGATACAAATATGATGATTAGCCAATTTAATATGACTTTTATAATGCAGTATTATAGATTTGCAGCAGCCGTGTTTATACGAGTAAATAATAAAAATATGACGATTAGCCAATGAAAATTGACGTTTCAAATGCAGTTTTATAAATTTCTCTCAAGTTAGATGAAATGAAACATGTTATTGTCTTGCATTGCGTACAATAAGTTTCTTGTCTACCTGTGTTTCAATTTTTTTGGTTGTTTTAATTCGTAAGATGAGTGAAACAGTGTATATTTTATTGTAGTCATTGAGTCAAATATAGGTAAATGTATTGAACTCTTGGCTGGATGGCAAAACACTTGTATACAAAACTTTATAGAGTATGTTATATGAAGGTTAATGATATGTTACTTATATACATACTACAATGTGCCTATAGTACTATGTACTATTTTGAAACTGAGACTGATTGCTCTGAATGAATTTATTTATTTATTTATTTATTTATGTACAGAACAAGGGTACACCTACTACATTCTTTCTCAGAGATTAAATATTACTTGTATCAATTTTTGATACTCGACACGCTTGCATAAAATACAGAAAGAATTAAAATACAATGAACTGAGCATGCAAAATATAAAAAAATGAAATAAAAAATTAAACAATTTTAAATTAGAAAGTAATCGTGTTCTTACCTTGAACGTTAAACTCCATTTGACATTTTACATCTAAAGATTTACACAATTTCCCCGTTGACTCATTTCCTACAGATCTAATGTTCAATTTATTTTGATCAGTTAGACAATTTTAGTGGAAATGTCCATGTAATTATTACAGAGCATCGACAAACATTATTGAACTTAAATGGAATGAGTAACGCTTTTAAAATGACTGTAAATTGTCTAATATATTTAGAGACGTTGCGCTATTTGTTTTACAATGTCTTACTTTAATTTGTTTTGTGATGCAATCTCGAATCATGTTAAATACGACATATCTTTTAAGGCCCATTAAGCCTTAAAAATGCTATCAAAATCAACACAAAGTACATATCCTGGGCAAGTACATACCTATTGTTCCCATTTTTTAAAAAATTTTCAACACTTAGAATACAGTCGAGACTGCCTTAGCGACTCCCTGATTTCAACGACTCCCTGTCTTATCCGACCTTGTTTCAGTACTCCCAACGTATTTTCCTATATACATGGTCTGAATTAAACTACTCCCTGTTATATGTGACAAGCGATCCTAATTGTCTGGTCCCAATGCAATGTTTTGTAAGTTAGATATATCTTATGTTCTATCTGTACTTCTGACTTCATAATTACCACACTTACTTATCAATACAAAGTATAAGATATTGCCAAGTTTTATATCTGTATCATCAACATTTCCCAGTTATTTCCCTTTTTATCACTTTGAAAATAAGACCTTGTAAGGTTAACCTATTCCGGCAAGTGGGATTTATATCAAATTTCTTCTAATTACTTCATTTATTTTAGGATTTCTTCCATATTTGGTAGGTTATCGATCCTCAAACTTTGTGTGGAGTAAGGTGTCAATGAAGTCAAGGTCAAGGTCACTGGTGTAATAATAGATTCAAACATTTTTTGTTCATACAGCCTATAATTTTAAGTTGATGTCTTTCATGTGTAAAACACACTTGCATAGGCACGTCCCCTTTTTAAGCTTTAGTTAGGTGTCATTGAGTAAAGGTCAAATAAATACAGCCTTTTTTTACCAATTTCTAAAATTTAGAAGGATTATTGAGGACAACACTTGGAGTGTCTTTCACTTTGGTTCGATCTCCCCTACATGATAATAAACTTTGCGAGAGAAACTAATTTTAATACACTCACATCTATACTTAACTTATTCTGCCAATTCAAATGAATCAAAATGATATCAAATCACTTGCGGTATTAAACGTTTGTATATGGTATGCAAATTTTGATCTGCAGGTGACCCATAAAATATCCGTTTCCACAAAACCTCTCTTGACATTTTGACATTTTGTTATTTGATTTAAGTGTGAAACGAAAAGTAACGCCTTAAATCTGTATATTAACGAATTATAAGTGTATGAGCGTATATATTATAGCTCAAACTTATAACCGTGATTATATATAGGAATAATTTTCATTTACAATTTTTTCGACAAAAAAGTTCATTTAAAACTCTTATTTTCAGTAACAAAAAGAACTGAATTTGAGAAAAAACCCAAACGTGGAATTAAATTTTGCTAAGTAAAGACCTACTTGTCTTGAACATAAAACTGCCGCTTTAGGACTTCTACTTGACAAAGGCTGCTAGCAGTTTTACTGTTCGCCAGTCAATCATTACCCGGCTTCATCACCCCTATTTTACCGCTTGCACCTCCTACGACCGACCGAGACCTTACCGACGGAGTGTGACAACATCATTGAAGATTTCAACATCCGCCTAAAATACATTGTCAACACATTTCAGGTACAAACGGCAGAATAAATTACCGGACGCCGAAATCTGTACCGTTCGACATCGATTATGCACTGCTTATATTCGGTATCGTCGGCCGTACCCCGGTTGGTTTCATGCCAAAGACTGTAGAGAATACAGTGGAAAACTGCCCATACTTGTTGGTTCTTTAACAACTGGGTCAACGCTACATTATAAACACACACGCGCATGCACGCACGCACAAACATACACACACACGCGCGCGCGCAAGCACGCACACACAAAATTGTGGTTCACTAGCGGCAACGTGTGTATGGTCTCCATAGTGAAAGAAATGGTGACAACTGTGTAGTGGAGCAGTGAGTGTTGTGGACGTGCGTCGACCATGGTTTGGGCACGCATTCCATTCATAAACAGGACCTATTCATTTTCGAGGATCAACGCAGAGCAAGAAAATCTTGCATAGAATTGATATTACCGTTCCATTCTTAGAACTATTTCAGTGCAGAGTAACACAGTGTTTCATGTGGCAAAATCGTCGTAATACTCTTTGCAACAGAGCGACGCTCAGGTTCTTGTTAATAATATCAGGCTTATCAGCAATGTATACCGACGTAAAGTCAATAAAACAATAATGAGGCTTATTATTGAAAGATACGAAGCTACTAGAATATGAGTGGCACAAAAGAAATACGTGTTGCACTTAAGACTGGATGACACCAGATCCATTAGACTTTTATCCGGAATCTAGTGATTTGTTTGTTTTGTTTGATTTGGTTTTACGTCACACCACCGTCATATGGCGACGTTCCAGCTTTTACTAGTGGAGGAAGACCTCAGGTGCCCCTACCGTGCATCATTTTCAGGCACGAAGGGGGCACGCTGAGTAGAACCACCGACGTTCTGTAAGCCAGCTGATTAGCTTCCTCACATGCAGGAATCCAAAGTCCCTGGGTGGGATTCGAACCCCACAGCGGTTAGGTACAAGTGGGTTTGAAGTCAACGACTTAACCATTCGGCCACGGACGAATTGTGAATAACTCTTTTTTCACAGACCTTTTAATTGGTATATTTATATAAGAATAAGTAGCGTGGTTATCATTTAAATAATGATTTTTGAAAAATATTTAGGTATCAAGTGCCAAAGAACTCCGCAAACATGATAATTCAATACACATAACAAAGTCTTAATTCTCCATATTTTGAAATCAATGGTGCATTTCATTGACTTAGATCAGCTTAAAAATGTGTTGTAATGATAAAGTTTCAAACAATACATATTCATATTACTTCTAATTATACATTTTTGTAACTATAATGTTTTTTTTTTACTTTAAATATGAGCGTATCTTTTAATTTTGGCATTTAACTTAAAGTTGCACATGACGAACCCTATTATCTTCACTTATGGCACACATTGTTTTTTATCAGCAAAGAAATCATCGCAACTAAAATCACGATCTGTCTAAAAGGTCGTGACTTTAGATAAAAAAAATCATAGCAATCTTGAAATCCAAAGTGCTAACAAAGGTTTTTATAAGGTTATTGGTTCGTTTGACCCATTTATTCGCGTGACGTTAGTTAATGAAAACAAAAGGTGGATAAATAGGGTCGGGAATATATACAGAAAAAATTCTTAAGAAATCACAATTCTGAAAAAGAAGAGATCCCCCAGAAGGTAATAAATAGGTAAAAACGAGACTGATTCGAAGTAAAATTATGGATTCATTAACATGAACAGCAAGAAGACAAAGAAAAAATGTAACAAAAGGAGTCAACTACGATGACATACTTTACTCACTGTACACATTTTTAGGATTCAAACAGACATACTTTTACAACACTCAACGTTTTGTATTCGCAATGCTTTAATTATACTTCAAATGTGTTTTTGGGTGATAATTAATAATAATTTTATTAATTTTATCAAAAAAAAAAAACAACAAACCGTTTTTAATCCGAATGAATGATTAATATTAAGCAGCTCGCCTCCAAATTCATGTTATTTTCATGAAAATTTTGGAAATTTATTTAAAAGTGAAATATTGTGAGGTGAACAAATAAAGTAATTTACATATATTGCAATCGGCATGTACAATCTAAGAAAATTAATAAAAAGTGGTCCACATATGCAAAAAACAGCCCTTACTGCGTTAGTAACGCAGTGGAAATATTGTGATAGGGCAAAACTGCCAAATCATCT
The DNA here is from genome assembly GCF_026571515.1 of Ruditapes philippinarum. Taxonomy (NCBI): domain Eukaryota; kingdom Metazoa; phylum Mollusca; class Bivalvia; order Venerida; family Veneridae; genus Ruditapes; species Ruditapes philippinarum. The sequence goes on from NW_026862999.1 coordinate 28,052, forward strand.
TAAACCGCACATAAACATGAAATTATAACTTGGGTCTTCAATGTTTTTTAAACATTTTCCTCAATATCAATTTTTTTGAAATATTTTTGTCTGATCTGGAGGCGTGCATCTTTAAACATTTGCTTTGACTTTTCCATCCTTACCATAATGGATTTATTCTGCTTTGAATCTGCAACATTTCATTCATTGGTTTTAGGGTTTTTAATAACAAAATACAAAAATTGAGCTACCGTCAGTATAGTGCCTGTTCATACTATGCGGATGTGAAGGCTGACCAGGGTGTATACAATTGGCGAAAGCTAATCAACCAGTGACGTTTTGTTGTTGTTGTCGTTAACGTATGTGTTATGTTTAAAAATTGTACTACCTATTATGTTATAGATCTTCATTTCAATGAAAGATCTCGCATATATATATATATATTTTACATCATTTTGTTACATTCAATACAGGTGGAATATTTTGTTACAGTTTCGTTATGAACTATCTATATGTTATCATTGATCTATTTGTTTGCATTTGAGTTGATTTCAAAACTAGAAACAACGCCAAAGAAAGGGAATTTCATCTTTCTATAAAATGAGTGATAAAACAAATATAAAGATAAGAAAGCCATGGAAGAACGCTCGTTGTTTTTTTTGTGACCGAGGTCATCAGATGTAGATTTAAAAACTCAGTATAAAAGAGGTAAGAGGTCAGTGCTCTGCGAACAAGGTTTTGACAGCAAGTCATGATTCTTACAACTTTTTTCCTTGCTACCGCAGTAAGTTTTTGCTTAGTTTAAGCGTTATCTTTATTTACTTGTTTTGTTTTGTTTGTTTTTGTTTGTTTTATTATGCTTTTTATTTTGTGTCTGACATTTTCTTGGAAAATATGAAAGACATTCATATTGAATTTCTACAACTTTACAAGTTAAAGAAATACGGAGAAAATTCATCCATTGGTTCCATTTCTTAAAAATCAGGCGTGCACGTGTCGGGGTGCAGAGATATTTATATTATTTATTCACTATACAATTATTTGAAAAAATATTACGTGATCTGTTAGAAACACAAGCAATTGCGACAATTTGTCTCTTGTTGAAGACTAACTTGATCAAACTATGTATTTAGCTGAATTCAGTGATTCTATTTTTGTTTTTTGTTTTAGATTTTTGCCCGTTGCCAATGGCGCCACCACGGTAACAATGCCGGCCAATGAACGACAACTATGCCTCCAGCTAGCAACTATGATGGCAAAGATTTTGTACGATGCCCCAAACAATGTAATATTTCTTTAACCCTTTGAATATTTAATACTAATTGATCAATGTATTCTTTAATTGATATGTTGCTTGTGGCCCGTTTTGCGTCGTTATCCATTATTTCATCATTACAACATCTTGATAAATTTAGGACAAACTTTTCCCAAGAATGATCCCTGGATTATTCCCCCTAAAAAGTTACATAAGTGGTTCCAGCTAAAAAGGACTTAAAACTTTGGGGGATCCCCACCCCCCATAAAAATCATGCTTCTGGTGTAAAAATTGGGGTCACATAACTTGTTTAGACTTATTAAGGGGAAAAAGACTTAAACAATTGTTTACTACAAAACTATAATACCCATAGCTTTCGATGTTTTAATATAGCATGTACATGGTCAAAATGGATTGGCCCAAAGTCAGTAGTGCCCAATTACATATTACAATGTTATAGGAACTGAAGTGAATCATTATAACATCAATAACAGAAGCGTTCATGTTGCATCTCTTGGTTAGATCCTCATTAAACTTTTATAAATAATGCAGCTGGGTCAAAATGACCAGAGGTATGTAGCTTTTTTGATAATTACTAAGATCTTGAAAGAATAACGACTATTTTTCCAGCCCAATAGGGTAGTGCGGCTTTTGCAAATTTACCTACTCATATCTGGAAGAATAAAAACTTTTCTGGCAATAGTTTTCAGGTGAACGGTCTAGGGTCACCCATGGTTGTTTTGTTAATATATACATGTACACTCGTTTCCAAAGACAATCTTAAATATCTTTGATGCCTGTCTGCGAATTAGTGAATGTTAGGGGTAGGGCTAAAAAAGCTCATATACATTTTAATATCTAGATTACATATACATGTGAATTTTGTACACGGATTTTGAAGTTTAAATTCAAGTTTGTATATTTTAAATATAAATATAAGATATGGCTTCTTCATGTTAGTCTCAAACATGTTTTGTTGCCGATAAAATTTGTCTGCGTAAAAACGACTGAAAGACTTAACCTATCTTAAGTAACAGAGATATTTAGCAAAAAAGAGTAGCTTAGTTGTTTTTTGGTGTAACTGCTTTTAACAATCTGAATAATCACATTCCAGAAAAAAGCTATGATCAGTTGCGAGCAGACGGTTGTTACGAGTAACCATATGAATCATCAAGATTAATCTGGATTCAAAAATGATGCGCCAGACCAGCCTCTCGAGGTAAACATTATAACATTTGGTAGATAAGTAGGTTGTTTAAGCAACCATTGACACGAACAGAACATTCTTATAAATGTTAAGTAAACGTTGATATGACAAAATGTGTCATATATATCATGAGAAAGCGGTGACACGATAGACTCTTACACACCAAGTTAGCGTTGTCATGACGTGTATATCTTATAACGTTGAAATACTTACTATACGTCAAATTCATGTAGACATGATAAAATGTGTCTTAAATAGTTCAAGCATAAGCTTTGACGCATATAAATATTATATCAATTAAGCAGGCGTTTTATATAAGTCGAGGAAGCATTAAGATACATCACGATAAAAACGGAAATGACCGAATTTTTTACGAACGTATCGCGTTTCGTTGCTATACATGTTTATATTTTGCTTTTTCCTTTCAAGGCCAAAATGCTCAGTGCGTTGGCTTCAGCAACAAACTTTCAGGAAACAGGTCACCATCATATTGATCACATGACACAAGAAATCAGGTCAGCTTGCGCCGCGCTTACAGTGTACAGTTTTGATATTGCTCGATAGACATCAAATGTTCATGTTACCAATAATATTTATGTCAATAAAACTAAATACAACCTACTTTATATAATTTTACTGTTTTTATTTAAAAATCCATTTGAAACGAATTATAGAAGAGAAGGCAATTCGATATTATTTTCCTATGTATTCGTTGATGAATAGTTGTTTTACAATATTCCCCTTTAATGATACGAAATGCCAGCATGATCAAGAAGTTAACTCCTTGATCTTGCGATCAGAAAATACAAAAAATGTCTGTGCAAAGAGCTTGGACAAAGAGTTATTGAGTATTGGACTTCTCCTAATTTTTTGAGACACCACTTAAAGTGGCGATTCTCTTTTGAGTTCTAACGATCGTGCTTGTGTGCTTACTTGTTCAACCAAAATGATATAATAATCACCTGGTGTGATTTTAAAGCCATGTCTTACCTCTCACACACCATTTAAAAGCGCACATCAAAAGCCCCCCCCAATAAAAAAACACCAGACAGAAATATAAAATGGATTCACATTTTTCTTCTGAAGAAAACAATATACTTTGTTCTCTTGAGGGCTTTATTACAGAATCTTATCGAAATAGGTTGCGAGAAAGCGGTCCATTTTAATATCCCATGTGGTGTTGGTTGTTGGTAGTTTCAACTCCCCAAATCAACTGCAGCAAGCCAAACTGAATTTCCAGAGCACATTTCTGCAACCGGCATCCGTTCCTGGGCAGGCTGTCAAGCAGTTAATAGTTGCGCTTTCACGTTCGCAGGAACTGATAATTTCTCTTCATGACAGAGCAGGAGTATATTTTATAATGACCTGTCAATTATGAATACATTATAGCACTCATTTAAATGTTTGATACCACTTCGGTTTTGTAATTTTCGAGAATGAATATGGGATAAGTTTATGTTTTGAATAATCACAGAAGGTAGATGTACAACAATATGAAAAATAGGTAACCCTAATAGGGTTGTTGGAGCAAAGGAACTGCCTTTCAAGACGTCACTCTCTGTGCTAGTGGCTCACGCACAACAACACAATTTCCTGGTCGTCCCTGTCACATTTAAGGACCACTTATCTCGGCTTTAAATAGTCAGGACACCGACAGCTAACTTCATACAAACTAAGTCGTGTCGCCTTTTAAAAACGTAAATCCGAGCTGTTGAGAGCATGCGAACTTGCAATCTTAGAAGTAGCAGTCGACCTTCAATCACCTGCCATCTCAACGACGTTCATTTAACGAGGGGAAGAGAGAAGTAGTCTCCCATGCAGTCTATCCAAACTCTTTTATACGGGCAATTCAGTTTCAGTATTTTGATAATAAAATCCCTTACACTATCAATATACGGTTCCAATCAATTTGATTTTCATTCTGATTTGTGAACAGAGGCACGCAGAAATTCTTTGTCAGATCAAAACAGCAACTAAAAACTATTTTGACTACATTTTATTATCGTATTATATCGTTTAAGTTAGGTTTTAATTCATACTTTTAAAGTTTTTAATTTACAGAGAACATTGTTAACACTAAATAAGTCTTTAAGTGGATGCTTTTATTCTGCATTTTTGAAATAACTTTTGAATACCATTATGCCATTAGTACTTGCATTGCAATAGATATGGAGATCATGTTTTCTGTTTAGTGAGCATTTTGCAATTTTTAAAAGGTTCATAGGTTATTTTTTCTTTGTTGAAGAAAGTAAGGAAGTTAATATTAAAACAACCACAATTTATAACTGTGGGTGTATCTTCCTCTTCATTCATAAACGCTCGCAGCGTTCTTGGTTTGATCAGGATTGGCTTGTTGCTCTCCACTCGTACCAACCTTTTCATCTCATCTCGCAGAGACTCTTCCCCTTTCGAAAATTGCCGCTTATCATCTGTAAGTGCTGTAAGGAAAGTACAAATGGACTTAGAAATCGGATTATGTTCGTTTGGTCTTTTCTCACTCAGATACTTTCGCCACGCTTTCCCCATTGGTCCTAAGTCTCGTTCTTCCGGGCCATTTTTGTAATAATTCTAAAGCAAGAAAATCATGATTATATTCATGGTTTTAATAATAAGTTTCTCAAAACTATAAAACATACTGTATCCTTCATAAACATGTATGTTGGTATAACGAAAAGTCTTAATATAACTGACCTAAGAGTAACCAGAGATCTCTGGAGTGACCAACAGAATAAAAATTACTAGATCTATTTTCTTAGATTAGATACATAATATAAAAAGAAACATAAGTGACAACAATTTTTTATAATATTTTAAAAGAAATACTTAAAAATACCTTACACGAGCAGAAAGAGCTTCAAATAGACGATTTATTCTTGTTTTCCTTACTGAAACAGCAAACAAACTTCGAAAATTATATTCATCAGTCGTACAAAAAGAAACGGTTTTACCCTTATGGATTCATACGCGCTCATGTAGATGGCGATAAGGAGGTTGATGACAACGATTGTGAAGATTGCAATGTAAGCGCCAAAGTAAACTCTCGAAAACCACCAAACCCATTTCCCGCCAATTTTGTTTGTTTCCAACATGGCTAGAGTGGTAAAGATTTCGTCGCCGTTAACCATGGAAAATAATGTTTCTGCAGCGGTCTCCGGTGTCCTGAACTGGGAGGAAAGTTAAACGATTACCAATAGCTTCTCATGTTTTGAAACCTAAAATTAGCTTGATATGACAAAGAACTGTAGCAGCAATGTTTTTAATAACGGGACAGGGAATAGGCTTTTCTAAAAAAACATTTCAATGTTGTGATGTAAGCCTTTGCCCTTAACATGTGTGCGAAATTTCAGATCATTCTTCAAGAATAATCGTTTTAATTGTGCAAATTGCCTTTCGGGTGAAACACATTTTTAAAGCTTTTTACCCAGTTCAGACTAATCACTAAAATCAATTTTCAATTTTAATAAAAAGCCACGTTATGCCTCAAAAACAAATAAAACTTTTCTTCTTTGAGAAGGGAAAACATTAATTTTATGATGTTTCAATAATGGTTTAAGCAAATGTAAGATGCTTGTTTCCTGTAGAAGGTAGAGATAAATTGACAAAAGTAATAAATATAAAATGTAAACAAAGGAGTATTTTGACTTCCATACAAAATACTTATGCACTATAACTGTACTTATTGCTAAAAAGCAACAACTGAAAAAGATGGTTCGGATAATGGTGCAATGAGTTACTATTTGGATACTATAAAAGAGTACAAACATTTAAAAACTTTTAGGAAATAAAACTTAAAAGCATTTCTGAGGCATATGGGCCAGTTTATATTTGTAAGAATTTGAAATTTTATGTTTGGCCTTTGGATCTCAGTGAAGGTCCTTTCAAAGCAATGACGATACATTATTTGATATGCATGAAAAACCTGCATCATGCAGATGTGTAAAATTATATCAAAATATTTCTTGATCACCTTAACTACCTTAATTAATTTTATTAATTACACATACTTTGACATGATAGGGGCTAAGAACGACAAATCCACACATCCAGAAGCCTATAAACAAAACAGTCACACATAGCAGATACGCCAACACGTTCCCAAAGGCTTTAAATAAGGTTCTGAACAATAACTGTAAACAGAATATATCTAAAATAAGGTCGTAACACATAATTGGTAGAATATAAAGAAATAAGAAAACTATTATCTCACAATTGAATATGTTTCTTAAATAGTATACCATACATGTATATCAAAATGACTTACATATCCCCTCAAAATCAACACAATCCACACATTATCGAAATCCTAATATCCTAAACATTGATAACGTTTTTAAGCGTTATCTATTTGAGAAATCCCTATTGTGACCTTAAATTTTAAAAACTTTTTTTAACCACAAACATTGACATGTGCTCTTTTGTTAACAATGTGTTGCGGTGAAATTTTTACAGTGACCGCTAATCTGATAATAAGAATTAGACATATCAGGGATCTATGCATAGTAAACAGGAATAAATCGAGATTTGATCTGTTTTCTTAATCGTATTAAGTCCACCTTTTTTACAAAACAGTGTAAAACAAAACATATAGTTCATATTATTTACATGGAATTTATTGTGGAATTTGAAGAAACGGAGAAGACTTATCCATGCAAATAAACAGCCGAAACCAAGCCAGACTGTGTAGGAATCCAACGTCTCTACTATCCACTCACTGTGCTGTAACGAACAATGTTGTTATACAATTTTCCGTTTTCGTAAATACGTTATATTATTTAAAAAAAGTGTTACTAAAATGTATGATTTATTAAGTATCGAGTACATATATCATGAAAAAAGTGTTATTCATCAAAAATAAATCTCATATATTTTACACAAGTATATCAAGAACTTGCACTATACTGTATACGAAAAGGATACTAGGGTTATTTTACAATGTTGAGTACAATACTGAACATAATCTCAAAACTGTATTGGACGAGACGATAAGGTTTTTTTTCGGTGTGTATGGTTCCAATAGAATCAGTATTGTATTTAACTGTGTAAAATAAATTATCCTTTTCACTTTTTTGACATCTTGTCATATCTATGCTACTTCTAGTACGATACGGATTTGATTGCTGAGATTTCGGAGTAAAATAATGATCCACTAAATTTTTCTTGACTCGGTAATAAGAAAACGAGGCTAGGCGTACAATAATGATTCAATATGAATGTTTGGACTCAGCAAATGAAAACGAGGCTGGGCGGATAATACAATAGTGATTTGATATGTTTTTTTTTCAAGTTGAAAGATAAGAATCCAATAGTGATTTATATTTGGAGATCGCATGATGCAAACGCCGATGGGAGATCGCATGATGCAAACGCCGAAGGGAGATTGCATGATACAAACGTCGAGACATTCATTGGTTAATCAATCTTTATAGGCATACATATTTTTGGCGTCCGCGCCGAAGCGCGGCGCCCCTTTATGGATGTGAAAGGGCGACAGCAACTTCTCGAGCCTTTTAGTCGGTCATAATAAAAGCCGATCATTCCGATCGGTATGAAGGTGCTTGATTATTAATTAATCCGTGGTACAATGAATAGCGAACTTGCAAACATTTTCAAATGAAATAACCTTTTCCGTCAATAAATCGTGCTCTTGGTTTTTTTATTCCCTGCGGTCTGGAGACCGCAGGATATTGGTACGCGTTTTACTTTTGAGGCATGGAGGAGCACGTGACCTGTTTTCGGTACATGGAGGAGCATGTGATCTGTAAACCGTACATGATTGGTTAATTGACCTTTTCGAAAACCTGGCTAAATACCGTTTGCCGGTACGTTACGGATTTATCTCTAGGGAATAGTCAAAGTGACACCTAATTAAGAACAAAAAACTATTACGTGATATTTCTAAATTTCTATAATTATTTTACCGTTTAAGGTGGAAAAACTTGAATGATGTGTTTGAAAATTATCAATGTTTCTTTAATATGTATCTCAAATTTTACAAACAATAAATTGTCTATACTGAAAATCTACAAAATTAAAATATTCGTAGTGGCATCTACCAGAATAAATAGAGATATTTTCTGCGTAAACCTGTGTGTTTACTTTTTTTTTGGTCGGAATTTTTCATAAAATGGTAGTCCTATTTAATCATTTTCTTAAAAAGAAATAATTGTTTTATGTTCAACCTTCTCCGGTCATCAACGATCACCAGTTTCCAAAGACCTTCTTCTATATTGATCGATTATTTACAACTATATTCCTGATAATACCGCGCGTTTATTTATCCCCCCCCAAAACAATCCTGGAAATAGTTAAATGAAATATCTTTATATCATTAAAAATGTTCCCCGCAGGAAACCATTTTACTTGTTTACATTTATGGTATGTTATTGTTGTACATTTATCCGAAAGCTGTAAATAGAATGATGAGTTAATGACCTAAATATTCCGAAAATCTATTTATAGAGGGATGTGCTCCTATCGGTAATTCCCGGTCTCTCCCGGTCTATTTTGACAGGGATTTACTAGTGACCGACGAAAAGTACCACACGTTTATTGTCCGGTCTCTCCCGGTTTTGGAATAGAGGTTTGATATCGTTACAGAATAGAACAAATAATTTACAGATAAATAAGCTTTTTTTCCAAAATGAATGTTTGTCAGTTAATTTGGTTACAATAATTAATGAACACAGATCAACTCTCAAATTTATTGATTATTTTTATACATAAACATACAATTCGAAAAAAACCCCAACAAGAACAACAACAATAGCATGTTTCATTTTATCTTTATGAGATAAAAACAATAAATATGTACAATAATTGAGAAAAAAGGTACATTTTTATGGTATTAATACGACACTATCAACTTTGAAACATTTTATTTAATTTGTTATTCGTGGTTTAGTAAAGATGCCGAGGAATTATTTAAAGTTACAAATTAGATTTTATGAATTATTCAATTGATTGATAATTTAAAAAATGATAAAGAAAAATACAAATGTACATGGTTTAAGAATATAAAAATAAACAATATTATATATTGAAAGATTAACCATTATTTACTGACCTTTTCCAGTTAATTTTTTACTTATAATCGTCGGTCAATATGACAAATGAATTCTTAAAATTTATTTTACAATTTAATTAAAAAAAGTAAGTAAACATAAAATAGCACATAAAACAAAAAAAAAGAAAAGAAAACAATATTCATAAAATCTGTATTTTTTTTATCAAAATTAATAAGATATTACAATTATTGTATAATAAACAATTATGCTCAACATGATCAACATGGTAATATAACCAGTGCCATATTTTTACTAAGTGTGAATAGATACCTTAAGAGGGAGTCTTCGCTAATAGCGATAACTTTATAAGGGACAATTACACAAGTGTGGTGTTGATCATGCGTTACACATATGGATTATAAATAATTGTATACATGTATATCCGTTGCTCGCCCATATGGTCTCTTTCCAGTGGCGAGGGTAAACAAACGCAAACACACAAAATCCGTTGCTATTAATAACCACGGTCATTAAGAAATAACAAGTAATATTCTAATCTCTAGCATGCCAATCAAAGTTCGTAATGAACAATGTATTTCGTCCGATCATTCATAAGTGATATACAATTCTGGTAAAAACCATTGAAAAGTTTATAAGACTATCTTGTCATCATATGTCTACTAGTTCATCTTCACTTGCTGCATTTCTTGCTTGGACGCCCTTTGATGCTTTGCATCAATGCTTTTCTTGTATATGATTATAACAAAACTGATCTATTTACATCTTACTAATTTCTACATGGATTATTTCTAAGATACACAGAGCCAACACATTGTTTTCACCATGTATCAAAGATTATTTGACAGATTTTCATTAAGTTCACAGTTGCATCTTCTCGGTCTCTTTCGTGAAATTTCATTATTATAGAATAACTGCAAATCGGCTCTTACTCGGCAGTAATTAGTGTAGCCGCTTTTTCATGAAGAAACCAGTGCTGATATTGAAAATTGTGATTGGCATATTTTAATTAGCCAGGTCAGGTGTTTCTAAAAAGGCTGATAACACTGTAGCAATGTGAGGATACATTCAAATTTAGTACATAGATAATGCAAGTGGAGCTCAGCTCGCAGAGACAAATGTGAACACAGTAACTTTTTGCTATGAAAAATATCAATTATTAATTGCTGACTGTTTTATATTTTCTAGAAAAAGTAAGCAAAACATTTTGTTTCATATGACAGGAATGAATTGCATTAATAATCCTAGGTATTGTTGAAAACTCTTTGTTTTACATGCCAGATTAAGTAATTGAACCCCATCCTTGTTTGTACGTGACTGCTGGGGAAAAATAATGTTATGCTTAATTAAAGAGGTGACACTTTCTATATCTTTATCTGATATCGAGTTGTAAGAGCCGATTTGCAGTTATATATTTGCAGTTCGATTATATGGGTAAGAGTTCCTACGGTCGTCTTAATACGAACTCTTACCCATACTAAGAGCCGAGGAAAAATCCGATTAATGCATACATTTAAGAAGTATATGAATCATACAAGTATTAGCATTTCCAAAAATGCTTGGAATCGCCGTTCACCCATATACTTTTATTGTGTGTGGTCATTACTTAAAATACTCGATTGCTCAGTTAGATTCTAAAACATTTTTTGTTCTTGGTTAGAATGTAGGAGATATTGCCCATAAGAAGAATATCACAATAACTAAACGCATAGTACAATTAGTTAGTCTACATGCGCTATTTAATCAGTGCATTAGTCGGCAAAAATAATAATTGTTTTTGCGTAATTAACAATAGTTACTTGCTACACATTGCTACATATTAAAAATGGTGTCTGTGAACATTCTATATATGGAATTTATGTTCTATACTCCGTCGACTGCTTAGCGATTTTTTTCTGAAACGGACTATAACTGACCTGCTATATTATAGACATGATGCAATAAAAAAACTTATAGTATTAAACTCGTCCAGAAAAAGCATTTATGAAGTTTTTTTCTACTAGTTTTGGAAAGAAAACAAAATATACTCTTATTAAAACTACATCGTGCACGAGACTTAAGACTGGTACTGAGTTCGTACATTGATAATGGTATTTAATAAGTTACCCGACAAGACATGGCGGTTGGGCGAGTCCATTTAAGCATCCCTCATTGAAGTGTTTGACTTCCATTTGTTATCATGTGATATTAAATTATTCGCTTTGATTGGCTAAAGGCAGGCGGTGTACAGATAGAACTGTTCAAATATTGTTAATTTTATATATCTCCGTCCAGGAACGGCGATAAAAATATAAGAGACAACATTTAGAAGATTTTATTTATAAACTAAAGCTTACCTCATTTTCAAACACGATCCAAATGGTCCCATATATAGTAAGAATATCTGATATTAACACTGCTATTTCCCAGAAATTGATCAACCTCCAATACTCCCTCATTGGCAAATCTTTTTTACCTTTGCCTGCAAAGTAGCTTTTAGTTTCCTATAAAAAATGAATGAAGATGACAATAATAATATACAGAAAAAGATGATTTAATTTCCTTGGCAAAACATATTTACAGTATATACTTTATTCTCCTAAAAGTATTTATAATGGGTTTTAAATCGGTTGAGAGAGAATAGGGGAGGGGCATTCTCCGTCGAGGTCGCTTAATTCAAATCACATGTCACTCATCGTGTGTGTTCGAAAAGAACAAAGGGTTGGTGGTTTTACTCGATTTGCCCACTTGCAGTGAAGGGCACGTGTCGTAATTCGCGTAGAAAATACCGGGAATATTGTAAATCTAGTTTGTAAATAAATGTTTTTTCTCCTTTTTTCTTTATCTTCTTTGTGTTATATAAATTACCAATCAATTTTTAACATATTGTTGAACATCTATTCATATTTATTTTTTACCATAAAAATAAACACAGCCAATAATATAATTGCCACAGATGCAAATAAGGACAGTAAACAGGAAACAATCAGAACTGCTCCCAGTGATGTTGATGTATTTTCCAAAGCCCAATCTGTAAATAAATCGTAACATGACTTTAATACCTTTATGAAAATGCAGTACAACCTCTGCATAACGACCATCTGTTGGGCAATAATTTTTTATAATATCAGTATAATTTTTTACAAAAGTAAAACTTCTCTCTAGAGCAACAACTCTAAATAACAGCCAAAGCCCATTCCTTCCAAACGGTGATTCGCTGAAGAGATTATAAAATACAACTCATTGTTTGTTTTCTTTTTGTTTAAAGCAATTTATTTCATAAAAATATAGTTTTTTTTTACTTTTGTTACCGTCAAATAACGCAAAATTGTCTATGAACTTCTACTCCATTTCTATGTAGGGCGATGATCTTTTATCAAACACAGAAAATACAACATCCGGTCAACGGACCGCATCGTGAAAAGGTCCATATTGCTAATTGAATTTTAATATGTTATTATATCTGTTGGAATGAAATTATAAAACAACTAAAAGCGGTTTAAGCTCCAGTTTTTCGAAAAAAAAATCGAGCTATTGTCAATGTCATGGTTTCGTACCCGTTGCAGAATACTTTTACATTTATCAGATTTGTGACTTACTTGAACACAACAACCTTTTGAACAATACGTTCAAGTAGGCCAGACTGAACTTGACCTTTACTCGTACAATGTTCTTCCTCCAATGTGTTTATCTTTGGAAACAGGACAACAATGAACACTGGCGGAGGCTCTTGTTTAACTTTTATACCTGTTTTTAAAAGGCATGAATAAAATAGTCTATTTCACAGGAAAATCTGTATATATGATGTTTATATGATAAACAGAACTTAAAATGCATTTTTTAAAACTACCTTTTACAGTAATGTTTAAATGTTCACATTTGATTCTTCTAGTCAACGTTTCTAAATTGACAATAACTTGTCCATTGTTGTCCATGTCGTTGAATGTCACCTGTTAATAGAATGATACATGATTAATCAATTTTCACCTGAAATATTATTTTATATTTATATATATCAATGAACAAAATAAAAATGATAGGACGAAATGAATCGTTTGGAAGATTTTTACACCCACAACAGTTGGTACATGTATGACATACTGTGTGGCATCTATAAAATTTACACTGCACTTCTTCATTAAATTTTATCTTTTTCTTGTCCCTTTCAACGCATTAAGTGTAGAATATTGAATACAATTAAAGCCGGTGCAGGTTTGGTGTTAGACATATCTTACATCATTTATTATCTCACATCAACAACCTCAGTTATATAAAGTCTTTTCTTTTTTCTTTGTTTCCATTGTTCTAGAGAGGTTTCCCTTTTTCCAGATTTTTATATAGATATCATCTATCATTAGGCTGGTAAACGTTTTAACTCAAGAGAAAATATTGCAGAAACATCTTAGTAAACGAGGCTCTTCAATGCAGTTTGGCTAAATAATTGTGTTCTTATTCAAAAGCGGACAGACACTGTTAACAATATGCTGATATATTTAATCATGAACATGCTGCTTTTCTTGATGTCCAATTTCAATCTTTGGAACAATCCATACAAGTTTTGGGGATATCAAGATTTTTTATGAACATCACTGAGCCTTGTGTACAAGCTGACATGGCTCAATTCTATTTGCAAAGGCTATGAAATTCCGGATCAAGCATGTAAAAGGTTAAAAATCATTATATAAAATGCAGAAAATTTATGGATTTTTTTTTAAAGAAATGTACTTGTTTCTTTAAATTTCGCAGCAAAGATATTTTCAATGTATAAAAATTCATACCAAGCCTTGTACACGTAAACATCGTGCTAGTCTCACTTTCTCATACACCCGTACGGAATGTATCGAAAAACGTAATTCAGTGGACAACATTCTACAAACAAAGCAATTTATTTAATAACATGTTATAAAACTGATCAGTCAGTCAGTCAGTCAGTCAGTCAATCAATCAATATTTTGTAAACAATCGATGTATTTGCTGTCGCATATTGGTTGCGCCCCTGAAGAGCATGTTGCTATGTTCAGGGTTGTGCAATAAATCCAGCGTCCCGGAATAATTGCTGATCCCGATTGGTCTATATGTTCGGATTGGGCTAATCTACGTGGTGAGACATCGCTTTTTAATGTCCTATCCGACAGACAGTTAATATTGTTATTGGTCGAGAGGAGGTTCTAAAATGCAATCTGTCGATAACTTTAACAACAATGTTCTTATCTATTTATCATCGTTTTTGTATCCACCTGTTTTACACTTTAAGACTAGTTTTAAGATAGATAAAAATGCTCAATTTTACATATATATTTTTAAAGGGAAATAATTAAATTCAATACAGTTATACTTTCCCTTACGTGGGATCAGATAAAGATACAAGTGTGCAGATAAATTGTTAGAGAAATGAGAGAAATATATATATATATATATATATATATATATATATATATATATATATATATATATATATATATATATATATATATATATATATATATATATATATAAATATATATATATATATATATATATATATATATATATATATATATATATATATATATATATATATATATATATATATATATTTTATTGATTGATGTCATTGTTACCTTTTATTTTTCAATGAACTCGTGTGATAATGATAGCAACAAATCTAAAGTATAGAGGAAAGCCCATATAATATGCCATGTAATTTCTGAATAACAGACAGTAAACAAGATCTTATAAAATCTTTAAATGTTTGTTAATTTTATATAATAGAGAACAATTACCGTTTGATCGGTTGTTCCAAACCATTGCCTGTTAATTCTTTAATGATATCATAATCGTATATCTGGTTTTGTTGCGACAATCCACGATCGGCAGAAAATGTTTTGTCTGTAGCAATAAATGTAAGTCAGTCGTAGTAAACATGGTTTCACTGTTTTTGTTATTCTTAAGGAAACTAACTCCTTTGTATACATGAATTGTTTATATTTTGCTAGATTTTGAATGGTCAATATTCAGTCTGAAATTTTAAATTAACTAGTGAAACTCCTCCATTTATTCAGGTCTTTCCTGAACAGTTCACAGGAAGTAAAGTGAATATTGGCAGATGACGGCCGAAAAAAATGTAAACTAGAATATCGGTAACATCTATGGATGTTCTTTAATATCAAAATATTGCAAAATTATAATGAAAATTTGAATATGTATTTATCCACAACGACTGTGACTTCACATAATCGACATAAAATCGACATAAAGGGGTAAATAACCATTATACATACTTACATGTACATAAAATATAGAAGTTATCAATAAATGAAAGCCTTTTGAGTATTTGTTTATACTTCTCATGGGCTTTTATGCCTATTTGATTTAAATAATATCAACTTCTAAACTTTTATCACCTTACTTTTAACCCCATACATCCAATTTCTCTGCCAATGACTGATATAATACAAGATGCAAATAAGATGCTGGTGGATATAATAATTCTACTAAAAGAAACGGTAAGATTGGCATCAAAGGGAGAAATCCGTGGCTATAACATGTTCTGAAATAATTTTCGAGGCCCATGATAGACTATAAAAATCCTTTACTGATTCTTAGGATTCGTCAAGTCGTTTATAATTTTTCATAATTATTATACATAGATATCAACTTACACATATTTACTTTTTGGTTTTGATGTTATTATTCTTGAAATTGTGAGGTTATTTTCTTGTTTCGATTGTGAAATTTGACATATAGACTAAATTTGTAAACTATTTGGAGTGGATTCTGTATAAAATGTAATCTGTGGCGTAATGGTTTAGACATCTGTCACACTCAAAATCTGAAAATATCCTTCGGAATCATTAATCACAGCAAATATAGATGAAAATTGCAGAATCGGTTTGATTGTGTGGCATTCTATTTTCAAAACTTAAAAATGCTGAAATCAATGTTTCCGAAGGACCAGAAAAAATATAAGTGAAGTACGGGGCAACATTTTACAGCTTTTTACAATCCATATTTCCTCATATCGTAACACGGAGTACCCGAAAGTGGTTGATGCAAAAACGTTGAAGAAACTAAGCTTGAAATCGTGGAATTAAATTACAATAAATCTAAAGGAACAGAAGAAATACTATAAACATTTTACCTTGAATTATAACACCTTGTGTCACATTAGCGTCTTTAAAACCAGGAAAATCAAAGTATTTCACTTGAATTACCATGGTGTCAATAGTTTTACGCTGAAAGTAACCTATTGCATCCTTTTCTGCATTGTAATACTAAAAATGAAAACGAAAGTAAAGGTAAATAATAGGCAGATTACGGCCGAAAAAAATAATGTAAACTAGAATATCGGTGATATCTATGGACGCTCTTTAACTTTTCTATGACACAACTGAAACATTGCCAATTTTTTTTTATGCCAACAATTGAGTTTGAAATCTGAAATGCGTATGTCTTAAGATGTAAGACAGCATTTTAACACCGTTTCAATAAACGTTTTATTTAGGACAAAGATAAGAAAAACACTGGTTCGCCCTTTAATCCGTCATGTTCATTTCCATTGCTATTGAAGGAGTCATACAAGAATTCATATGTAAGGTACCTCAAACCTGTCTTAGTTAGGTCTGATTTTAGACTTAACACTTTTTTATACAAATGAGTCCTAAATATCATTTTGCATTGTTCTATCCTTTAACAGAGCTAGAAAAAAACTGTCATTCCAACTTAAAATAAGTTCTACTAGTTTTATCAATGAAATGGTTTGTCAGAAAAGGCAATACAACTAGATATGCTGATGAAAAGTAGTCTATTTTATTGTTATCATTGATACATATTTGCTGATTTGTTTTTAACTAAGACACCATAAGAGCTAATAGAACTGATAGAGAAAACTGTCCTCTGACATATTTTGGAGAAAATCGCCAAATCACCTAAATTTTTTTGTTTTAAGATTTAAGGCAAACAATTATTAGATACTTATAGAAAAATGACTATAAATATGTGAATTACACTTATCAGCTAAGTATGTGAAGTATATTATTACCCCTCTAACTGCAAAGTTGATGCCACTCTCTAAATCGTCTATAGTGTAAACAGCAAAGTCACCTTGAGCTGGAGGATACGCCAAAGTTTCCCATGCTGAAGGTTTTTGTGACAGAATAGAAAAATTAACACTTATATCAAAATGCAACATTTTTCTATGGCAAATGTATCATACATTGCTATCAATATCGGCCTTTAGGCTGTTCCAGCAGCAATTTTGCTTAATCAAACAAAAGGGTAGATGACGATAGTTTTCGGAAAATATTGTATTTTCACGAAAATAGGTAGATTTTATATGTAAAGGGCGGACTAGAGCCTATGATACGCGGACCTTCTTAGATGTTATTTCTTTGGGGTGCACAATGTGTTATACATTGCCGTAAACAACTGCCTTATGGTTGTTGTAGCGCCCATTATGCATTGAAATCGGATAACCATGCAGGTGGCGGTGGTTTCCAAATTTTTGTACGTTTATAAAAGTACGCTAACAGACTTTTGCTTATGCTTTGCGGGTCTTCGGAGACTTTATTCTTTAGGGGTGCACAGTGTGCCATGCATTGCTGAAACGATTATCCTCTGGCTGTTTCAGCGGCCATTTTGCACTAGTGCCAAACTTTAAACGTGCATAGCCTGTACAAATAATTCATTGTCTGCATAGAATATAATTTTGAATTTTACTAAAAATACATTACCCAAAAATTGATAACTTAAAAGCAAAGTATTAACATTATATATGTATCAGTACCCTCATGATGGTAATTAACCAAAGACATATAAATAAAATATGTTTTAAGTTTTTAAATCGTTCATCAACTTACAAAATTGAGTTGATTAAAAACTAGGTGGAAGTTATCATTCTTCCACTAAATACAAAATGACATGTGGTCATTTCTTTGAAATGTTGCTATAAAATTAAAAATGATCACCATTTAACACTTTAGTGACAAGTGTTACAAGCTTTTTAAAAATATGACGTTTGCCCCTATTCATTATTGTTGTCTACTCAATACACTGAAAAACTCAAAAATTGAAAATTATAAATCTAAAACTGTATAAGTCCATCGCGAAAAAACTGTAGCCGGGTAATGGGTAATCGTGAAAATTTCTTAAAGAAACTATTGCATAACACCGTTTTCCCATAAGCAACATATAAATATAAAAAATTCCAACTTACATGCATCCCAGTCTTTAAGAAGTAGATGCCTTAACGTTAAATGTCCACGGTTGACCACTTCACTAAAATTGCCATGATCATAACCAAAATTAAACATCTGCAAAAAAGTAGCATCAAAATGATAGGAAAATATCACTCAAGTATCTATACGTCATTATATTATCATATATTGTATATAGGAACTATTTAAAACACACGTCATTTCTTTTGTGAAAAAATATCTTTTTTTAGTGATGAGCATGTTTTTATAAACAATATCCGAGTTGTTATGTTGATATGTTTCCCATTGTGGCTAAGGGTTGCTTTTAAGGATTGACGCATCAGAACTGCAGCAACCGTTTCGTAGGAGGCGACTAAATGGGTACGAATTACTTAAATGATTGCATCTCTTAGTTCCAGCACGTGAGGTGTTTAGACACATGATGTTGTTTTAACTTTGTAATACCCGAGGTTAGCCCAACTCATCTATCCTGCTTCTGTGCCATATGACCTAAAAAATTTGTTCACCGTAAAACCAATCAACCAACCAAACAAACAATGTATATAATTATGTTTCATCAGTACAATCATGTCGTTATCTAATTACAGTATTTAGATGACTTTCCCCACATGATACAGAGCAGGTGCAGCCAAGAGGATGCCATAAATTTTCGTTCATGGCAAATCCTTATTTTATAGGCAGATAGGCAATTTACTAGTTTTCCAGAGGGACAATGAATCAAATTTCTGCGTTATTTTCACTATCAAGGGAAGTTGATATCCAATTCTAAACTAGTCAAATCCCAGAGGCAAGAGGGGTCATGACTTCTCCCGGCCCGTGGATAAGTGCGTGCAAAAACTATAGGGAACATGGGAAAAGGAAAGAGACGGGACACCAATACGGGATAGAGGTATACAACAATGTATTTTAAAACGATGTATTCTAATAGTCCATACCTGTGATGTAATCAACATTATCTTTATGATTTGCATGAGAAGTAAGATGGAATAAACAACATGGATCGAGCACGAGTCGCCCTGTAATTTAACTGGGCTGTAAAGATAAAACTTCAACCAATTCCGTAACCGTCTCGTTTTGTCTGAAAAGTAATATACCAAGAGGTTAATAGAAAAGAAGAAAAGAAAAACAGTTTGAACGAAAAACATTGAAAAGAAGATAAAAGGTAACATTTTTTTAAAGCGCTATTTCCGCGTAACATCATTCTAAAAAAGGTATGGTATGGTCACGATGGAGTGATTAAATAATTAAACGTGAGACATTACATTTAAAACAAGTTAATTTTTTCTTCCCTTTTACCAATTATACCCTGAATGACATCGTTTTTCCGTTTATGTTTTTTAAAAAAAACTTCTACCCCTGATAAACTAAAATTCTTACAAAACGATTAAAAATACATTTAAACGTCTAAAGTCGATTAGTTATTCAATATATAATTATGGAAGAGAACTGTTATTCTTCTAAATATTTTGAAAAGCGTATATCGTTCTCATACCAATGATCTTTTTCTTATCAGGTACGTTAGTTGACGTCGTTCCATGATCATCTAAAATATATTACAATGTTTATAATTTTAGTCGAGCATCGAATGTTCACAAAATAGGCACACGACATTGACAGAATTTCTATAATATATCAAAATAAGGTGTATGATTTTAATTGTAAAAACATTTTGCTATTTATTCGAGGATTGTTGAGTTCAAGAAACGAGCATAGATAAATAGTATATCGGCTGTTCAGTTTAGTTTGTTCTACCCCTGATAAACTAAAATTCTTACAAAACGATGCAAAATTCATTAAAGACTTTAAATCGGTTGGTTATTCAACATAAAAGAGAACGGTTATTCTTCTTTATATGTTGAAAAGCGTATATTGTTCTCATACCAAGGATCGCTTCCTTTTCAGAATCCCGTTTTGGTCCCCGTGGTTTCTTTTTAGGAATATCTAAAATGTATTACAAAGTTTATAATTTTAGTCAAGCATCAAATGTTCACAAAATAGGCACACGACATTGTTTCGCACATTAAAAGCTTAAACATATTTTTGACAGAATTTCAATAATATATCAAAATAAGGTGTATGGTTTTAAATGTAAAAACATTTTGCTATTTATTCGAGGATTGTTGTTCAAGAAACGATTGTGTTTTTTTCAATTCAAATATCATACATAGAGACATAGTACACGGGTGTTAAGTTGTAATGAAATACAAAATGGTCTGTGTAGTAAAATAAACAAGAGAGAAACATGATAAATAAAAATAAATAAACTACATGTAGTTCTAAACTTATCGACAGCGTTAACGTAAAATGGTCACTTTTCGGACAAAGTATAAAAAGCCACCTAAACGGGGCACCTTAGTAAGAACCGGGAAATAGAAGCCTGTCCAAGGGGAAATAAAACAAAGCGATGGTATGGTAAGGTAAGGTAAGTAACGACTTTATTTAATGAGGCCAGCAAATTCGGTTTCACATTCTCAGATATAGTGAATTAGTATTTAGTACGGAAGTCAAATACTACTTTGTTTACATTTTGCCATCTCTATGACAATATCTGCACGTTCATTGCTACTTTCTTTAATTGTTAAACATTTAACATGCTCTGGATTCATTATCAAAACATTTAAACACACAATTAACACTTAAAGAATTGAAAAAAATGTTCATTTCTGAGGGAAGATGTGCTTTTAAGTATCTTTAATTTTTAATCGTAAAATGAAAACATTATAGGTTGTGAAAAAACATTTGTAACTGAAAAATGTTACAAATTCGCTTAAGTTCCACACGTATCCATGAAATGTTGTGGTGAATGTAAACGCCCGAGTAATTTAACATTTAAAAAAGTCTTTTAGATTTCCGTGTACTCTGTGTATAAAGTCGCTCTTTCAATTTACTCAATCAGATGTGCGAGTAACTTATGCAAAGTTAAAACCCCCTCTCAACGGCAACAATGTTTAAAAACACTGCACTCCAGCGACCTTTCTAATTCTTTCAAAGTTTTGTTGTTGTTATAGTTATGTGAATTTTAAGTAGATGATTACGATACCTTATCTCGTCCGAAGTTTGACGGAAAGGGCCGAGAAGATGCGATTGTAACAGTCCATCCGATACCATGCCCATGCTTTCACTTTGCTTACATTTCGTGATTTATGGTTAATTTAAGGTTTTCTGACGCAAATATGATATATTTAAAAAAAAGTTCTACCCCTGATAAACTAAAATCCTTACAAAACGATGAAAAATACATTAAAAAAACTAAAATCAGTTGGGTATTCAACATATAATTATGGAAGAGAACTGTTATTCTTCTTAACATGTTGAAAAGCGTATATTGTTCTCATACCAATGATCGTTTCCTTATCAGTATCCTCAATTGATGCCGGTTCAGGATCATCTAAAATGTATTACAATGTTTATAATTTTAGTCAAGCATCAAATGTTCACAAAAAGGCACACGACATTGTTTCACACATTAAAAGTTTAAACATATTTTTGACAGAATTACTATAATATATCAAAATAAGGTGTATGATTTTAATTTTAAAAACATGTTGCTATTAATTCGAGGACTGTTGAGTTCAAGAAACGAGCATAGATACATAGTATATCGGCTTTTAAGTTGTAGCAAATACTTATTGAAATACAAAATGGTCTGTATAGTAAAATAAACAAGCGAGAAACATAATAAATAAAAATAAATAAACCACATGTAATTCTAAACCTATCTACAGCGTTAACGTGAAATGATCACTTTTCGGCGGCTTTTCTGTGTGGACAAAGTATCAAAAGCCACCTAAACGGGACACCTTAGTAAGAACCGTGAGATAGAAAACCTGTCTAGGGGAAAATGAAAAGAAAAAGTGAGAAACACTGAGTTACTTTATGTAAAACTACATCATACGTATTTTTTTTGCTGTTTTCAATATGTTATATGCTTATAAAACGTTTAAAAATAAGCATATGTAGCTAACTAAAAAAGTAAAAAAATACTTATTTGACTTTTAATAAAAATGATTGAGAAAATTGTAAAAAGAATGTGTCAAAGTCGTATCAGATATGTATCAGACATGCTTGAAATGGAAGTACCCTACCACCAATTCCTTAATGGAATTCATAGAAGGTCCTTAACTGGAATGTCGTCATGACCTTTACAATGTCAAAGTGACTAAAATAAGCAATTAGTACAGCATTTTAAACACTGCATTAATGTTTATTTAGAACAAAAATTTGAAGCTATTGAATAATGAAAACATATCCTTATATCAAATGCAAATACAATTTCAATTTGAAAATCCAAAGAAAATTTCCTTTTTCATCGCTGGTTATATAAGTATGTTTTTCTGAATTTTCTGCATTGAATTTAGCGTTAAGATGTTATGTAACTGGGCTGATATAATTGAACAAAACTTGTTACACAGTTCAAAGTCATTGTCTCAGCGACATATCATTGCATAATTTTGTCAAAAGCCTATTAATTATCCGATATGACAGTTTCAAAAATAATTGCGTATGCTTTAGTTGCTAAGTAAGCAATTGGTATAATTGAAGTAAGGTAAGGTAAGCTGAGGTAAAGTAAGGTAAGGTATAATAAGGTAAGGTAAGTAACGACTTTATCTAACGAGGCCGGCAAATTTGGTTTCCCGATCTTCCATCTTATCCTCAGATATAGTGAATAAGTATTTTGTACGGAAGTCAAAATACTACTTTGTTTATATTTTTCCATCTCTATGACAATATCTGCACTTTCATTGATACATTCTTTAATTGTTAAACATTTAACATGCTCTGGATTCATTATCAAAACATTTAAAACACATGTTTAATACTTTTAAAGAATTGAAAAAAATGTTGATTTCTGAGGGAGGATGTGCTTTTAAGTATCTTTATTTTTTTATCGTTAAATGGAAACATTATAGGTTGTGAAAAAACATTTGTAACTGAAAAATGTTACAAATTCGCTTAAGTTCCACACGTATCCATGAAATGTTGTGGTGAATGTAAACGCCCGAGTAATTTAACATTTAAAAAAGTCTTTTAGATTTCCGTGTACTCTGTGTATAAAGTCGCTCTTTCAATTTTCTTAATCAGATGTGCGAGTAACTTCTGCTTAGTTAAAACCCCTTCCCAACGGCAACAATGTTTAAAAACACTGAACTCCACCGGCCTTTCTAATTCTTTCAAAGTTGTGTTTTTGTAAAAGTTATTTGAATTTTAAGTAGATGATTTCTTCATTTGTAGCACGATACCTCATCTCGTCAGAATTTTGACGGAAAGGGCCGAGAAGATGCGATTGTACCAGTCCATCCGGTACCATGCCCATGATTTCATTTTGCTAACATTTCGTGATTGCTGGTTAATTAAAGATTCTCTGACGCAAATATGATATATTTTTTCTGACGCAAATATGATGTATTTTCAAAAAACATGTTCTACCCCTGATAAACTAAAATCCTTACAAAACGATGAAAAATACATTAAAAAGACTAAAATCAGTTGGGTTTTCAACATATAATTATGGAAGAGAACTGTTATTCTTCTTAACATGTTGAAAAGCATTTATTACCCTTCCAGATTTTTTCCGCCTTTTTGATTGGATATTGATCACCCGAAAGAAATTGATATAACCGAGCCAGACGGGTAATATACACACTAAATTTCCCCGTTTGGTACCCAACGTTGTAAACAACATGCGCCGAGGTGATGCGCGTACGGTTCGATTTTACGCGGTGTAAATTCCGATTTAAAAGCACTTTTTAACTGTCAAATGATCAATATTTACCAAATTAGAGTAATGATACATATTACCATCAGTATCGAAAACAAATAATACCTTGTGAAAGCTTGATATTAATTACAAAAAAGTGCGTTCAATAGACTACTCCTTTTCTCTTGTTTACTTTCGTAAGGTACGGGAAAAATACGTCATGTATTTATGTGACGTCATGTTGTGACGAAGAGGTATCCTAAAGGGAATCTTATTTCGACGCTTCATTTGAAACAGCAATGATTTTTTAAAAAATCGTCTAAACTCGGCAGGGGAAGGGTAATAAAATTATTATTTTGGTTTTGGAGTGATATATGTGGATATATTACCTGCAAAGATAAAATATCACCCTCGCCTGACGGCTCGGGTGATATAAAATCTTAACAGGTAATATAACCAAAATAACATATAATATTGTTCTCATACCAATGATCGTTTCCTTATCAGTATCCTCAATTGATGCCGGTTCAGGATCATCTAAAATATATTACAATGTTTATAATTTTAGTCAAGCATCAAATGTTCACAAATAGGCACACGACATTGTTTCACACATTAAAAGTTTAAACATATTTTTGACAGAATAACTATAATATATCAAAATAAGGTGTATGATTTTAATTTTAAAAACATTTTGCTATTAATTCGAGGACTGTTGAGTTCAAGAAACGAGCATAGATACATAGTATATCGGCTTTTAAGTTGTAACAAATACTTATTGAAATACAAAATGGTCTGTATAGTAAAATAAACAAGCGAGAAACATAATAAATAAAAATAAATAAACCACATGTAATTCTAAACCTATCTACAGCATTAACGTGAAATGGTCACTTTTCGGCTTTTCTGTGTGGACATAGTATCAAAAGCCACCTAAACGGGACACCTTAGTAAGAACCGTGAGATAGAAGCCTGTCTAGGGGAAAATGAAAAGAAAAAGTGAGAAACACTGAGTTACTTTATGTAAAACTACATCATACGTATTTTTTTGCTGTTTTCAATATGTTATATGCTTATAAAACGTTTAAAAATAAGCAAATGTAGCTAACTAAAAAAGTAAAACAATACTAATTTGACTTAAAATAAAAATGATTGAGAAATTTGTAAAAAGAATGTGTCAAAGTCGTATCAGATATGTATCAGACATGCTTGAAATGGAAGTACCCCACCACCAATTCCTTGAGGGAATTTATGGGAGGTCTTTAACTGGAATGTCGTCATGACCTTTACAATGTAAAGGTGACTTAAAATAAACAATTAGTACAGCATTGTAAACACTGCAATAATGTTTATTTAGAACAAAAAAATGAAGCTATGGAATAATGAAAACATATCCTCATATCAAATGCAAATACAATTTCAATTTGAAAATCCAAAGAAAATTTGCTTTTTCATCGCTGGTTATATAAGTATGTTTTCCTGAATTTTCTGCATTGAATTAAGCGTTTAGATGTTATGTTACTGGGCTGATATAATTGAACAAAACTTGTTACACAGTTCAAAGTCATTGTCTCAGCGACATATCATTGCATAATTTTGTCAAAAGCCTATTAATTATCCGATGTGACAGTTTCAAAAATAATTGCGTATGCTTTAGTTACTACGTAAGCAATTGGTATTATTAAGTGAGGTAAGGTAAGCTGAGGTAAAGTAAGGTAAGGTATAATAAGGTAAGGTAAGTAACGACTTTATCTAATGAGGCCGGCAAATTTGGTTTCCCGATCTTCCATCTTATCCTAAGATATAGTGAATTAGTATTTTGTACGGAAGTCAAAATACTACTTTGTTTATATTTTTCCATCTCTATGACAATATCTGCACTTTCATTGATACATTCTTTAATTGTTAAACATTTAACATGCTCTGGATTCATTATCAAAACATTTAACACATGTTTAATACTTTTAAAGAATTGAAAAAAATGTTGATTTCTGAGGGAGGATGTGCTTTTAAGTATCTTTATTTTTTTATCGTTAAATGGAAACTTTAAAGGTTGTAAAAAAATTTGTAACTGACAATTGTTACAAATTCGGTTAAGTTTCACACGTATCCATGAAATGTAGTGGTAAATGGAAACGTCCGAGTAAATCAAAATTCAAAAAAGTCCATTAGATTTCCGTGTACTCTGCGTATAAAGTCGCTCTTACAATTTTCTCAATTAGATGTGCTAGTATCTTCTCCTAAATTTAAACCCCTTCCCATCGGCAACAATGTTTAAAAACACTGCACTCCACAGACCTTTCTAATGCTTCCACAGTTTTGTTGTTGTTATAGTTGTGTGAATTTTAAATAGATGATTTCTTCATTATTAGCACGTACCTCATCTCGTCCAAAGTTTGAGGAATGGGCCGAGAAGAGGCGATTGTACCAGTCCATCCGGTACCATGTCCATGCTTTCGCTTTGCTAACGTTTTGTGATTGCTGGTTAATTTAAGGTTTTCTGACGTTGATAGTTTAGACTTTTTATAGAAAATAAACAAAATAAAGTACGCACCACCCGGTGTTTTCATTGGAAAGCTTTTCGCCATTGTTTTACTGCATTGGAATCAGTAAAAAATCTACTAAAAATAATAAAAGAAAAAAATAATTATGATAAACACGACGATAATAATGATAATAATAATAATAATAATAACAATAATAATAATAATAATAATAATAATAATAATAATAATAATAATAATAATAATAATAATAAAGACAGCAACAATTATGCAAATGAGAGAGTTTTTCCTACAGTAAGAATTTGTCCGTTGTAGCATTTGAAATAATAACTACGGTGGTTGATTTGTGCCCCATGCCGGTCTTTGCTCGGTGGGGCGAAAAAGCGAGAGAAAAAAACGAAAATAGGAAAATAAATAATAATAAATCATCCACCATAAATAACAGTATTTCGATTGCAAAGGAATTCAATACTTTAATGTGGTGATAAAGAGTATAAATGCTACTTTTGATTTCATGAAATTTAAACATAAAACGAATGTGATCGTTTTTTTTAAAGGTTTATAGCTGTTATAGAATTAATTCAATTTAATTTGATTTATCATAATGAACTAAGACTGAAATAAAGACATACCTAACGAGATACAGTCTAATTCCTGAGTCGCTATTGACAACTTTTAAAACGGGTTCAAAATATTAAAAATGAAAAACCAAAGACAGCCAATGAATAAAATTCTATTCTTTTCAATACTAAAATAATTTTCTTTTTCATAATGGATGGCCAATCTTTTCAAACTCCGATGAAATAACTTGCTTTTGTAACTAAATTTCCTTGTAAGCTTACATGAAACAGATCAAAATGATTAACGATTAAAATCTCGATACAGGTGTTACATAGCACAAAATGCACCTAAAAATTCTTACAAATGTCCCCCTTGAAACAAAAAATGTCATTGTTATACATACACCCACCCATACAAGACAGACAGGTGAAGAAATGCATTAAGGACGCGTTTTCAGATAAATTGATACTTAAACTACTAAAGTTTAAAGATCCTGTAACTCAATTTTTTATGGTTTTATATCAAAAATATATAATGCTCAAATGAAGATTTATAAATACTATAAGTTCAAAAAATCATTATTTGTAAAAAAAACATTTCAAATGAATAAAGGAAGGTAATAAAAATTTATTTCCCATAAAGTCCAAGTAAATTTATCAATAAGAAATGAATGCATATATCTTAATGATTACAGATAAAATGGACCAATATCTGCAGTACATATTTTACATATTCCTCGATATTTGAAAAATGTTTTAGAATCATAATTATATACATATAAAATTTCACGTAAGCGTGGTATATGACGAATACTGTACACTAATTACTTTATATTTTAGAATGTGTCTCACAGTTTCAGTGTACGTTATGTTTGATATTTACTGTACTACACCTGCGTTTTTTTTAAGCACGTGTCCCGGACATGTCACCAGCACAGCAATCCAGTATGAGAGAGTCTCGAACCAAAAATAAAAAGGTTTGTGGTAGTTTTCACAATGGCTGTCTGTAAAGGCCTTTGTTTTTCCCACCATACACGCGAACCTTTTTTACATCGGTATGTCTGAACGTCCTCCTTTGACATTCTGGACCTCCTTAAGTGTTACAAAAATTATTTTCTTGACTTAAGTTAACATATCATCTTTCTTACAAAAGTTAATGGAACGTTCTTTGTTAGAAGCACTTATGTTAGGGTGAAAAGTTGAAATAAAGAACAAAACGAGACAGTGCATATATGTATTTTATACCTTCTTCTCCTAAAAATATAAATTTAAAAAAAAATGTTAATTTATTTTAAATCAACAAATAGTATAACAAGTTTAATGTTCTTTTTTAATGCTTTTCTGAATGTAGAATATTAAATTTGCAAAAAAAAGATAAATAAATAAAATGGTTTCCTTGATCAAGATCATTTGATTTACTTTTTGAAATTTGGTGTGCATTCTTTTATTGATTCTCGCCGGTGTCGTGTGTCATTCTTGATTTAATGTTCATTGTTTTGACAGTAACTTTTATATAGTATTGCATTGCTTTCATGCTAAACGCCACACCTAAACATTTCATGAAAGTACGTCTTTATCAACTCATGCAATTTTGTCTATTTATGAATACTAATCGTCATGATGTTCCACAATATCGACATTAATTAAACGTTTGTATTGGCTCTATCACATTTGATAGAGCTCTTTCGCATTGCCGATGGCGCAAGCACCATGTCGATGGATGGATCGCATTTGAATAAATGGAAGTATTTCATTTTTAACCTCTCTTTGAAATTTTTTTTTGGGTTGAACCAAAGTTGATGTAAGCACACTGTTACATGCAAGATTGTATGGGTCAACATTAACTGTCTTGTAAAGAAATCTCTCAAGATGTGTCTACAGTAAAAGTAGAAAATAACAACAAATTGAAGATCTAGGTAGGTGTTGACTTTAAATCAGTGGTCTCAATAGTGGGGTCAAATGAAGAACAAAATAAAGAATTGGGACTGAATCTGGTGGTCTTCAAAATGGATAAGCGAGGTGGTCTTAATTCTGGATAACGTAACCATTGATATAAAGAACAGAAAATACCGTTCTTATAAAAAATGGTCTTAATAGCGGGGTGATCTTTATCCCGGGGTGGTTTTAAGGAGGGATTCTACTGTACTCGGAAAAGAAACACACGACTTTATATTTGGTAAAAGTTTTAGCACCGTAATTTTGGGGTATTAAGTATCAAAATTGCATCCCAAATTATGAGAACAAAAATTCTACGTGGCAAAGCATTCTTCGATTTTGGAAAAACAAGCATGTTTCTTTTAAATCGGATATTTACCTTTCTCAGGTTTGTTTTGGTCGATGGCTCTAGAAAGAAAGTGTCGAGGGCTTTCATTGAAAGAGATCACCAAAATGTGAAAGAGCCACTGTTTAGTAGGCGTGTACTTGTATTTTGAAATAAGACATGTAATTCAACAACGGGTAAAAGTGTTATCTTGAGAAAGCATCAAAAACTTTAATGAAGGGAGTTTAAATTTTTTTGAACGGTATCAAGTATTTCATGGTCACATTTATATTGTGGGATTTGAGTAAAGTTAAGATATATTGACAGTAAGTTAAGAGGTGTCTAGATTTAGTGTGAATATTTTGGAATAAAAATTGTGATTCTGATAATTTAGGAGAGGGAGCAGCAAGTGGGACATAAGAGAACACTTTGTTATAACTTTTGTGAACTGATTAGATTAATGTGGTGTAAAAAGAAATTTTAAAGAATCCAAATACATGTATATATAAATCGTTCAGCAATTTATAGCAATACACTGTGCTATTCTATTCTGTGTTATTCTATTCTATTTTATTCTATTCTATTCTAAACAGTCTTTTGTGACAAATCAGAGATTCACACAGGAGTCTAGACAATCTCCTAGCACCGAAACGTCATCGTCGGATACCCACGATTGATAAACATGTCACATAACATGCAATCAATCGTGGGTAAAATGAATCGATTTGCGTCGATATACAGCAACAGGTGCGTAAAATATCTACCAATGACATCGCGTTTAACAAATCTATATTCTTCAACAGCGGAGGTAACTAAGAAACAAAATGGCAGCGCCCCCGGTTAAAAACTGTTGTACGTGTCTTGCTAAAATTAATGGCAAAATATATCGCCAAATCAGTTCTTCTGCAAGCAGATATCAACATCACGGTGTAAAAGTAAATTATCTATACTTTCTTGCTGGAAATCGTTTAATTTTTCGATGCTGAACTTTTCACGTCGTCTATGGTTGTCGCAATGTTGTCTGTAATACCGAACGTCGTACAGAACGAGCGTTTTGATTGGTTTTAATCGCCTCATGAAATCGTGAGGCAGCCAATGAAATAGCTGCCTTTGACACACCTCTAATCGATTGAATATCGGCAAAAAATCCCACGGCTGATAAATGATAGTGGTTCGGCCGTGGGTATCCGACGATGCGAAACGTTGGAAGAATAAAAACCAAAAGTACTAGTACTATATTGTGAAAATTGTACACAATACACAATAATTGCAAATGCGTGTTTATGTCATCTTTACCGGAAAAAAAATTATACGCTACGCTACATCAAAACCATGATAACCGCCAT
Source organism: Ruditapes philippinarum (assembly GCF_026571515.1). NCBI lineage: Eukaryota > Metazoa > Mollusca > Bivalvia > Venerida > Veneridae > Ruditapes > Ruditapes philippinarum. The sequence continues at coordinate 59,056 of NW_026862999.1, forward strand.
ATTAACTCATCTGCAGATGTTTCTAATATCAAAATTTACCAGTTCATGTTGAATGTTGAATTTTGTAATTACCACACGCGTGGTAATATTACCACGCGTGTGATTATTACGCGGCGGCCTAATAATAACACGGTTAGGGGTAGTGCAGTTAGAATCACACGTACGGTCTTAAATTTAGTCCAAAATAATTAAAGTATATACCATTATATTTCAAAATGAATTCCGCATCTAATGGTATAATTTTTGTGGGAATTCATTAATTTTCTAACACACGAGAGTGTTTTAAAAAGCATGTATTGCAGCGATTTTTAATATGACAATCTTCGTTATGAATAATTATAATTATGTTCTGATAAATAATCTTTAAGAAGTTTAAGTCTTACTTTTTAATGTGTTATATTTATTGTGTTTTCACTTATTGTTCAAGACAGTTGTGATTTTAAATATTGATAATAGCTATGCGTGTTTGCTATGTTTTGTCAGAATGTCATTTTCCCTTAATAAGATTAGAATAACATTATCTGAACAAATCGAAGCGTTTTAAGGTAAGTTATAACATAAAAAAATGGTTATTGATAAAATTGCCATCAGACAGAGCTACTTATATCGAAATGTATAATTTGTATAAAAAATAAGAATAGCGCACGTGTTTGATTATATCGCGCCGAAGTAACAACGGTCATGCGTACGAAATTAAATGTTATCTAACATATTTGAATTGTGAACAGAACAGAACATATAATTTATTTTGAATTAAGCATATACAGCTCATCTTCAAATACAACAAATATATACATGCATGAATATGAAAAATGGTAAACGCCTATCAATAATGTAGTATAAACAATCCTTATGTAACTTTAAACAATACAAACAAGGTGGTCTTATTTATCATTATTTGGCATTCAATGAATCAAATTTTAATTTAAAAGCTTTATTACAATATATAGCTCATTTTGTTAACACTGACTTCCTTTCTGAATTTAGCAATTTTTAAATTTAAACATGCTAAAGTTTCTTGCAAAATAGTTGGATATATACTTTTTGCTAAGAGAATGATACAATAAGCAAATCAGTACAAAGTGATATTCATCTTCGATGTCATTATTGTTGCAAAAAGTACATTTTCGGTCATTCCTATCAATATTATTATGTCTACCTGTTTCTATGAATAAATTGTGAGATGATAATTTGAGTTCAGCTAATATACTTCTTAATTTCATAGAGTCAACAATATCCAAGTATTTAGACCTGCTAAAATCGGCTTTGATATGTTTATACAAATAAAAATACAAAGAAGAATAAATATGTACACTAGAATGCCAATGTGTGATATAAATATCTTTTAAGCGACAAGGTAGGACTGGTATAAATATATTTAGCTTAACTTATCCTGGATACATCCATACATCATTAAATCCTGCACCTTGCAAACGTGCTTTGACTTTAGACAACCAATTTACAGTATTTAATTTTGACTCTATCTCCAATTTCTAACAATTAACAATATAATTTAATATACAGTTGCTTTTTTTATTTTGATATATTTTCATAAAATATTTAACAATTCTTACATGTCGTGAAATATATAATAGAAATCGACCTACTTCTGCAAACAATGAAAGAGTATTTGTTGATTTTCACATTGCGCAACCATATACGTATACAGAACTTCCTATGTACATTTTCCAAATTTCCCGATTGTATGCTACCCAATACCTCACAATTATAATTTAGAATTGGTAGAAATATGCATCAAACAGTTTGAACATAATATAAATTGGAACTTGCTTATCTCTTGTTACATTGAATGATGAGCTCATAGCCCGTAGTGCTTTACCTTTAAGTTACTTGATCGCTGGTATTAGCGAACTACCGCTAGACAAAACAATACCAAGGTAATTAAACGTTTTTTACAATCTCTATATTCAACCCTACATATGGCATCTTATAACTTTTATTCAAAACTCCATCTTTTCTAAAAACAAGCAATCTTAGTCTTATCTACATTAACAGTAAGATGCCATTTGTTACAATATTTTTCTAAGCTATTCAAGGAAATCTGTAAACCTTGTTTTGACTCAGAACAGATAAAGGCGTCATCAGCAAATAATAGCAAATAAATCGATATTTGATCTAATGTTAAACCATCATATAAATTTTCTTGCAATAAATTTTCTTCATTCAAAAGGTGACTGACTATTGTTGTTGAGGTAATCTCACCTTGAAAGAGACCCATTTAGCTACTGAAAAATTCAGACAATGTATTTAATGTTTCACACACAATTTAACATCTTCATACATTGTATATCACAGAAAACAATTTTCCATTAATACCACATTGTATCAATTTAAACCATAAGCAGTTCCTGTCAATTAAATCGTATGCTTTTTTAAAGTCAATAAAACAACAAAATAATTTCTTTTTATCATTTATCAACTTTTCAATCAAAGAATTTAATATAAAAATAGCATTTACAGTGCTATTGTCTGTGTTTAATCCGAACTGGGCATCCGTAATTATCGTAATACCCCTATAATTACTTGGGTCACCCTTTTTATGTCGAGGCATGTTGCATTCTGATTTTAAGAAAGATTTTACAAAGTCATCGCAATCATTATTACTTTCATGTTTGTCATGAATTGAAGATTTTTAAAATGTTTGTAAAAAGAGATTACTGTTATTTCTTCACTCCGATTTCCTGGCGATTTCTGTTTAAAAGTCTTCCAGAATTCACGTGGTGATTTATGTTTTATTGTATTCAAAGATTGGGCAAATTGTATTATAATTATTCTTACATTTACGACAATAATATTTAAAGTCCTTTTTCTTGATATAAACTTTCATTCTTTTCTCATCATTTGGGTTGATATTATATGCATACATTGCCTTTTTAAACAATTCATGTTTTCTTTGCACACTTCGTTATACCACTTTTGCCTGCTTTCGTCTGTACTGATAAAATACACAGTTTTACTTTTTGTGCAGCTTTCAAAGTATTTCTTCCCATTTAAATGTAGAAAATCTGTGAATTTATTTACTTGTATAGTCGGGAGTGCCGACTCAATATCAAATTTTTCGTCGTTTCCTATTTCTCGATCGTTATCAATATGTCATGTTTTTTGCCAACCCTAGAGTTAAGGTCGCCCGAAACAAATACTTTTCCTAATGTGCTATATCTGTTTATATCATTTTCAATTTTTCTAAAAATATAAAACTCGGACGAAGATCGTTTTGCCTCGCTAAATTCTTCAACATTCCATGACACACAATTCAGAAACTCTCACATGCGACCTATTTCGTACTGTTACCTTTGTTACCGTTGTATAATTTCTTATTGATGTACAGCTTGTAAACCTTCAAAAATGCCTCATCACCGTTTTCCCGTGCTTTTCTCATCATGGGGATTAACTGTTTTCTAGTCTTTATAATTTCACGGAGAAATTGTTCGCTGATCCCGAACGGTGTGCCGTTTAATTGTTTTGATGATTTTCTAACCTTCTCCCTATCTGGAAATACGCAAACTTTGCAACTATTGGTCTTATATTCTGGTGGCTATATTTTTCTATTCTATGAGCTCTATGAAGTTTAATGTTAAATTTTGCATCATTGCTTTTCAGGTTATCTTCTAAGAAGGATAATATCTTGTCCATCTTTCTCTTCACAAAGTTTATAGAATATCAAATTTTATCTCTCATACCTCTGCATTTTAATTATATAATTTCAGCTTTAAGGTCATCTTCTGAGCTCTTTTGCATATGTTCACTCTTTTTCATAGATTGTATCATTTTGTCGAGCTCATCCTGCCTTTTGTTTATACTGTCTAATGAACTGCTGTCAAAGGCTCGGCTATTTTCAATGTCCTGGATTTTACATTCTATTACATTTATCTGCTTGCTCATGTTTAGTATAACACTATTTTCTCCGAAATCAATTTTGTGTCTACATGTGTCTTCAGCTGAAGGTTTTCGCAAACTTTTAAAATGTTTTGATGTTAAACAAGATGTCGGAAAAATGTATTAACCGCCTGCGACAGTAAAACCGTAATAAACGCACGCATGGTTTTATATTTCACCAAACATACTTGAATTAATAATATTGTTTTCCAAAAATGAATTGTGTCAAATAACTGTGTCTTTCTTTTTTACATAAACTTTTGTTATCCAACACACAAGAGCATTTGGAAAAAAACTAATTGCAGGGAATTGAAAAAAACAACAACAAAAGACAAGCGTCTATTCATCAATTTGTTTTATTTTTTGTATATAAATTATACTTGTTCATGTGGAAAAAATATTATTTAATGATAAAGAAAATATTTTTTAACTAGATCGAAATTATCAGTGTCATATCCGGAGGAATTTATAACGTTGGCTGTATACATAATATGTATTGATGCATGGAGGTGCCAACTAGGTGTGAGGGAAAACATTATGCACGAAAACACAAAACATACCGTTTGAAGTGCTCGCCATTCCTAGATGTGTGAAGTTGGCGGCCTAGCGGCCAAGCGGCTGACAGCGTGTAGTTGGCGGTCGGATGGCTGGCGGTGTGAAGTTGGCGGCCGGGCGGCCAAAATTTTGATGTTGCAGAAATGTAAATTAAACACTAAAACGGCATTTAATGAAGTTCTAAAGACAATTCTTATTATTTAAAGGATATATATAAAAAAATGACTTTGAGAATTTTTTTATTTTATCATTTTTTGTGAAGTTGGCGGCCCAGTTTTCAATGTTGTAAAAGTTTGAAAAAGAATTGAAAAAAGGGCTTTTAATTAACTTTTAAAGACATATCTTATCATTTAACAGCTATATAAAAGGAAATATTAGCATTCAGAAAGGTTTTTTCTCTGTAGCGACCTGGCAGCAAGAAATCTTAATGTTGTAGAAATGTTATACATATGATTAAAACGGGACTTTATGAAGTTCTTAAGACTATTCTTGATATTTAAAAGGTATATGAAAAGAAAAAAATCGCTTTTAAAGAACTTTTTATTTTTCATTGTTTTGTGAAGTTGGCGGCCTGGCGGCCCAGTGGTCCAACGACCCAGAATTTCAATGTTGTAAAAGTTTGGAGAAGAATTTAAAAAAACGACTCTTAATAAACTTTTTAAGACATATCTTATCATTTAACAGTTATATAAAATGCAAAATATCACATTCAGAAAGTTTTTTCTCTTTAGCGACCTGGCAGCAAGAAATTTCAATGTTGTAGAAATGTTCTAAATATGATAAATTCCGGACTTTATGAAGTTCTTAAGACTATTCTTTATATTTAAAAAACACTTTCAAAGAACTTTTTATCTTATCATTTTTGTAAAGTTGTCGACCTGGCGGCCAAAAATTTTAATGTTGTACACTGCAAATGTAAATGTTTAAGAATGTAACACATCTTGAACGCCTATTTGCAACAGATATTGAACGCAAAGACGCGTTCAATTTTTGCCCCTTACTGTTCATATACTAACGCCTGATAAACATCTAGTGTTATTCTTTTAACCTTGACGTTAAAATCCTAACACCAAACCATTCCATTATTGAACATGTTATGAACATTCTACTTTTAAATGCCAGACGCGTTCAATTCCGATGCAACAGATATTGAACGCATAGAACATGTTCAAAGTTAGGTATGCTAAACACTGATGAACATTTATGTTAATTTTGAACACTTGTTAAAACAACAGATCTAAGTCATAAAACGAAGAAATCATATTGAGATTTTTTAACTATTCTTCAGTTTTTCACAATAACAAAATGAACTTTAGTTTACATGGTTTATATCCAAAAAATCTTCTATTTTTCTAACTCTAAGCCTTATAAACAGTTATAAAGAAAAAAAAAATATTTAAAAGACTTAAACAATTATGATCAGAATGCAATAATAACATAAATACTGTTTTACAAAGTCCTTACAGTAAGTTTTAGTACATGTTATTTGCATATCAGAACATAAAAATATGAGTTATAATCAGTTAATCACACAGCAACATAACATATCTTTCAATATCCTAACATTGTTTCACTTATAATTATTGCATGTTGTATTATCATATGTGTAACTATTCTTGTGTGCATGAATGCAGTCTAATAATTTCTTAATATAACACATGAATTAAGGATAACTTCCTAAAATTTCTCACAGAAAATAAAATTATTTTAATAAATTTTCATTTTTTATTCTTCTTCTCAAATACAAATTGCTGTGAGAGTCTTGAAAGCAGAGACAATATATAATAGTGTTCTATGTCGAAAACAAAGTAAATTTCAAGTAACTGAATTTAAAACACAAACGGACCGTCTCCAAAGCAATTGTCTTCTCCTCTGAATATCATCAGTTTGTGTGGGATGTTTACATTTGTCTCCAATTTAGCAGAAAATGACATTCTTCATTATACTGGAAAGTTTTAATGAAATTTATTTACATGTACATAATCTACATTACCAACACTTGTTTCTATTCAGATATGTATTCACAGATATTTCAAGGGATCAACATATCCTTGTAAGTTAAAGACAGTACTTAAATAATACCAACCTAGAGATGCAGTTAATGCAAGATTATAATTCAGTTAAATTTTGCAAGTGAGAAACAAATGCTGGTTATTTAAAGGCTTATAATTTGCTTCCTATGTGATAAATCATTCTTTACAGTTTTGATATTGAGAAAACAGCGTTAGTAGACTGGTTGTCATATATATTTTAATACACTTATGACATCACCAGGTCTAGCACTTTCTTACCAAAGTCGGTTTGAATCCGTAGCTAAGACTCTTGTACCACACAACATTGTGTTTTGACAAAGTGTCAGGCTATCATTATTTTTTTTTCCAATAATATAATATAGAATAATTTGTATAACAGTTACAACTCATTTGGAAATGTTGGAATTTTAATATTGTCCGCCTATTGTATCGTTAAAGGAAACAAATCTCAACGATCTGTATAGAAGTCCTGAAACAAAATCCCCTTTCAGGGGCGTACCTCGGCTTATTATGAGTGTACGTCGAGTGCCGGTTTTTGGCCGAAGGATCGCCAGAGACAAATATAGCTATGTGCTATAACTAAGGATTTAGGGGATATTTAAGCTAATTGTACTGCTAGTGTCTTTATCTATAGTTATGAAAATAACATCAAGTACATATATTGAATGTAAAAGAAATAGCACGATGTCTAACGTGTACACTGTTTTAAATGGTTCAAAAGTTATTTGCATTTAGAAAAACAAAACATAGCCTGGTGTCTCTTGTAAAAAAGATGGGTTTTATTTCCTTTTGTAACAAGTTTAGTTATTTATGTTATTTTTCTTTTGTTTCACCATAACTTAACGTGAGATATAATCAAGGAAAATATGCTTTAAAATGATCTGTATGACTTTAATACATACAGAACAGCTTAAATGTTTAGTCTAACGAAAAGTTATCGTATTCACAGCTAAAATGTAGTATCGCACGATCATTAAGCTTTCTTAAAATATTTTTAATGGTATTGTGTCAATAATGTAGACAATAAATATTGTCTTTAACATTTTTGTTCTCAACTCTAGTCTTTCAATTTCCATTCGAAATATTTAAGTTATTTCATTACGAAGTTAAATGCCTCATGCACATAAAGCATGTTGGTATAAACAGACTCGCCAATTTGTTATCTAAAGTCGGCGAAAATTAAAGAATTTAGACATGATGTGTCTTATATGGTTATACATTGCTCTTGTTATATATTTGTCTATATTTTAAATATGTATAGATGAGACTACGTATGATAGAATTATACGAGATAGATATATAAATATATTGTATATCTTTTTTTTTTGAAGCCCAAGAGGTAACTCCATTTATTGTCCCCGTAAAAGATAAAATAGGGTCGGGGATCCATCCACTATTTTACCTTACAATTTATTATAATGTTACAAAAACATAAGGGCATTTATATCATACATAATTTTATAGTATATACAATACACAGAAGATAAATGTTCTCTTGGGATTCAGAGTATTTCATTTCCACAAAAACTGGATATCATATACACAAACTGTAATATATAAGTAGTTAATTCAAAAATTTACTATCTATTTGCTATCATATCAACTAATGAGTACATAGATATTTGTACTTTTGTAACTATTGAAGATGCTAGCTTAAACTGCAGACGAGGCCTTGCATAGATGGTATTATCTCCCTCCTCTTGCACAAGAATATAAATCTTTTTAATTCTAGACAAAAAATATTAAATTGACATTGGTCACCTGTTTGATACCCTTAAATGAATGTCTTACAATCAACCTTCCAATCAACATTATGACCTTTTAACAATTGTTGCACATCTGAGATATAAGATTTTTATAACACAACAATTCCAAAATAAATGAGATAATGTCTCTTTTTCTTCTTTGCAGAAAGTTTATTTATCAGATTGTGTCAATTTCATTTTAGACATTAAATAGTTTGTTCCTAGAATTTTATGGGTGATACTAGTTTGAAGCCATTGGAGGTAACTATCATTAGTTTCAGTGTGAACCCATTCAAACAGGTAATTCCACTCAGTATCATCAATTTTAAAATAAGCATTCCATTTTGATATACATGTAGGTATTTGACAATTATCAATAAATACATTATATATGGTAGAGGTTCCACCTCAACATAAAAATATTTGTTTTTTATAAAAGGGAATATATGCCTATAATACATTGGTATTAGAATATTCTATTTTTAGAGACTTTATGTACTTTCTTATAGCACTTTTCAAACCTTCATCAACTAAAAAATTTACAGTTGTACGAATTTTTGTTTCTAAATTTTATTTACTCACAAAATTTCCATTTTTTTGATTTTTTTTTTGATAAAAAAACACTTCATTTTCATACATTGATTTAACATACACAGGCTTTCTATAATTATATCAAAATATTATTATTGTAAAACAATGGACAGTTAAAAAACTGGTCTATATCTGGTATTTTCACAATATCTATAAAGTCAATAAACGCTAACATAACATCTTTCCAAAGTAATTGTACATTGATTTAGATTCAATTTCACATAACACTTTCCACAATTAAAAATGTTACTTATAAATGTGTTACATTTTTTACCACCTCCAGTGAGAAGTCTTCAAAACCATGTTAATTTCGAACTTTTCATATATGCAAATATATCAATCATTTTTAAACCACCTTGCCTGTAGTTTTTTTTATTAAAACACTAGATTTGATTTTAGATGGGCCACCCAAACAAATTCATAAAACATTTTATTAATATCTTTGAGTATTTGCGTACTTGGTTTTGTAAGCGACATAAACAACTGTATATAATAGACTTAACAACTGTAATTTTACCAATAGGAGTTAACTCCCTGCGATTCCAACACTTTATACAATTTTCTATTTTCTTAAATTTTTCTGTGAAATTAATATTTACCATTTTTTCTAAATCTACATGAAAATTTATACCGAGCAATTTAAAAGCTCTGCCACCCCAGTTTAGTTTCAACTTTATTATAATAGATCTAGTACTATATTTGTGTAAGCCTATCCATATAACATGTGATTTTTTCAAAATTTACCTTAAACCCCCAACATCCGATCAGACTATCGGATGCAAATTAACCCTCTCTCTACATTGTTTTATCAGTGATAGACGTCCAGCAAAGGCTGACTAAGTGTACTGATTCTAATCAAAGCACTGAATGTACTGATGGGGAGGCTATGAGAGAATGTTTCAGACTTATAGTTTCTTTTCTTTTTGCTTAAAATATGCTACCAAAATAAAAAGATATGCACATTGCGCTATTTATCCTTACTGTTGTGTTCAACCATTCATATATATGGTTAATGTGGTTGACTATTCATTTTGTTAATATTCCAGAACATTTCATTGAGGTCTACATTCGGACTGTTAATCATGCAAATTTTGAAAAACCTAAACTGTCAATAATAAATGACATACCAGCAAGTATGACGACTGTTCATTATCAGATAACAATAACATTTTACAACTGACGGTTTCTTATCAAAATATTCTAGGACTGTTCATCATAAATACTTTATGTCATTTTAATATAATTGAATGATAATAACAACTGCAAGTGATGCAACATTTTTATTGAACATAAAAATTATACACGTTTAGATGTACCATAATTGAGATCAATAAGATACTGTCTTGTGATGAGTATTAATATTCATGCTCTACGGACAGAAGGTTGTATTCTCCAGAAGCAAATCTCGAATAAAATCACGTTTCAGAAAATTATTCCCATTTCATTACTGACGGCGTCGGATAATATTAAAGCTAAATATTTCTTGAAAAAATACATATCTGCAAAGCTTATTCAAAACTGAATCAACCTAAGTGAAAATTGATCAGGAAGTTATATCTTCTTTTTTTACCGCCAACACTCAACCAACTTTTGGTAGTTAATCGATAGATTCTACGTGTATTTTTAAACCTCACTAGCTTGAAATATATACTGGCGGAAAATCTGTTGTTAACAGGGTGTGCGGTTATTACGTAGGGTTTTTCCCTGTCGACCATTTCCCGCAAATAGATGAGAACATTCGAAGCCGTCAGTGCTATGAATGGTGTTATAAATGGCGTGTTTTGGAAGTTTTTTGTTGAAACTTCTCCAAATCCCTCCAGAGGTGTGCACGTCGCAAAGAAGGCACACGGAAGGTCATAGTCAAGTCATCATAGTGATTGGTTGACCTGTCGTGACTTACTCTGGAGGTTTGGCGCTAATAGATGCCGTTTTTGTTGTCGTCAGTCAGAAAG